>NW_020837960.1:134990-138293 GCF_003676395.1 Aethalodelphis obliquidens | reverse complement strand
AGACTAGGAAATTAACAGATATGTTAGAAAGAATATAAAAATAAATATAGAAGAATCAACAACTGGAATGTACAACAGTACCAAAATAGTAAGAAAGAGGAGGAGGGAAAAAAAAAGAAAAGAGGGAAAAGACCTTGGCTGTGCTGGGCTGCGCCTAAGGATGGGTGAGGTTTGAGTTGTGTGTGGGGCTTATGCTTACAAACCACAGGGCTAGAAAAGGCCCTGGAGGCTGTGGGTGGTGGGACACTGGCTCAATGGAACAGAAGGGGCCCAGGTGTGCACCCAATTCCTGGTATCAGATGTTGGAGGACATCACCTGGGAGCTCAGCAGGTTACCCATGCCTGAGTGGGTGGGGCAAACATGCTCTCCTCCCCTCCTGCTCCTCCTGGAGAGCCCCTCCTGCCTGCCTCTCCTGATCTCCCCAACCACAGGGGCACTTATCCTGTCTGGCCTCCACTTCTCTTCCCTCCTCAGTCCCCCCACGTCCTATCAGTTCACTTGGGGGTTCCTCCCTTCTCTTTGGGTGTCCAGGTCTCCCACCAGCAGTGGGCAGGCATCCTAGTTGTTGGGAGACACTAACTCGGTGTCTTCCCACACCACCATCTTCTCTTTTCTTTTATTTTCTATCCTTTCCTTCCCTTTCTTTCCCTTCCCTTCCCTTTCCTCCCTTCCCTTTCATTTCCTTTCCTTTCCTTTCTTTTCTTTTCTTTTTTTTGTCTAGTTTTGAAAGGACTTAGAAATTCACAAAAGTATTATAAGTGAATGGATACAGAATTCATATCTTTACACTGTCACCTGTATAGATCAAATGTATTCAGTTAAACTGCCATTTCTCAATGTTAAGAGGGAAGAAAAAGTATTTATTTTTTATTCCATTCATGGTAGCACAGTGAAAAACAAACAAACAAAAATTCACAAAACTTTCTTAGCCCTTTGCAAACAAAGAGTAAAATTACAGAAATGTGCAATGGAGCAGTATGACCAAGTCATAGTTCAGTGGCAATTAGTGAGGATGATTGTGTTTGCTCTCTCCAGGAGATATCACTAAAGAAATTGGCAAGTACACGCTTCACCTATTTGTGGCAAAATATATAATTGGGGGTGATGCAACTAGCAAGGGAGATGTAAAGCTTCACTCATACTGAAAATATATTTGTCTGTTTTAACTGCATTCTTCCTCTGCATAAAGAGAAAAAAGAAAAAAAAACATTGTGTAGCTTAATTTATATGAATGATTATTTTTTGTAACAATTAAGGAAGACCACTTTTATCTACATTTATAAAAGTATCACTGGAAAGGGGAGTCCGTGCTGTTGTATACTGAGATGGAAGAATTTTCTCTTTTCCAAAGAGAAGTCTTATATATTTTATTAGAGCCTCAGGGCAAGAGTCTGCTTGTAAGGTTTCAATATATTATTTATGCATTTACTTCCTTGAATATAAAGGAACATAAATATATTCACTTGGTAGAGCAGAAAGCTTATCTAGTTATCCATTTCAAGTTATCAACCTTTTTTTTTAAACATCTTTATTGGAGTATAATTGCTTTACAATGCTGTTAGTTTCTGCTTTATAACAAAGTGAATCAGCTATACATATACATATATCCCCATATCTCCTCCCTCTTGTGTCTCCCTCCTACCATCCGTATCCCACCTCTCTATGTGGTCACAAAGCACTGAGCTTATCTCCATGTGCTATGCGGCTGCTTCCCACTAGCCATCATTTTACATTTGGTAGTATAAATAAGTCCACAGCACTCTCTCACTTTGTCCCAGCTTACCCTTCCCCTCCCCGTGTCCTCAAGTCCATTCTCTACATCTGTGTCTTTATTCCTGACTAGCCCCTATGTTCTTCATAACCTTCTTTTTTTTTTTTTTAGATTCCATATATATGTGTTAGCATACGGTATTTGTTTTTCTCTTTCTGACTTACTTCACTCTGTATGACAGACCCTAGGTCCATCCAAATCACTACAAATATCTCAATTTCATTTCTTTTTATGGCTGAGTAATATTCCATTGTATATATGTGCCACATCTTCTTTATCCATTCATCTGTCAATGGACACTTAGGTTGGTTCCATGTCTTGACTATTGTAAAGAGTGCTGCAATGAACATTGTGGTACATGACTCTTTTTGAATTATGTTTTTCTCAGAGTATACGCCCAGTACTGGGATTGCTGGCTCGTATCATAGTTCTATTTGTAGTTTTTTAAGGAACCTCCATACTGTTCTCCATAATGGCTGTATCAATTCACTTTCCGACCAACAGTGCAAGAGGGTTCCCTTTTCTCCACACCCTCTCCAGTATTTATTGTTTGTAGATTTTTTGATGATGGTCATTCTGACTGGTGTGAAGTTATACCTCATTGTAGTTTTGATTTTCATTTCTCTAATGATTAGAGATGTTGAGCATTCTTTCATGTGTTTGCTGGCAATCTTTATTATTTCTTTGGAGAAATGTCTATTTAGGTCTTCTGCCCATTTTTCGATTGGGTTGTTTGTTTTTTTAACATTGAGCTGCATGAGCTGCTTGTAAAATTTGGAGATTAATCCTTTGTCAGTTGTTTCATTTGCAAATATTTTCTTCCATTCTGAGGGTTGTCTTTTTGCCTTGTTTATGGTTTCCTTTGCTGTGAAAAAGCTTTTAAGTTTCATTAGGTCCCATTTGTTTATTTTTGTTTTTATTTCCATTTCTCTAGGAGGTGGGTCAAAAAGGATCTTGCTGTGATTTATGTCATAGAGTGTTCTGTCATGTTTTCCTCTAAGAGTTTTTTGGTGTCTGGCCTTATATTTAGGTCTTAGTCCATTTTGAGATTATTCTTGTGTATGTGTTAGGGAATGTTCTAATTTAATTCTTTTACAGGTAGCTGTCTAGTTTTCCCAGAACCACATATTGAGGAGGCTGTCTTTTCTCCATTGTATATTCTTGCCTCCTTTATCAAAAATAAGTTGACCATATGTGTGTGGGTTTATCTCTGGGCTTTCTATCCTGTTCCATTGATAAATATTTCTGTTTTTATGCCAGTACCATACTATCTAGATTACTGTAGCTTTGTAGTATAGTCTGAAGACAGGGAGCCAGATTACTCCACCTCCATTTTTCTTTCACAAGATTGCTTTTGCTGTTAGGGGTATTTTGTGTTCTTTTTCATTTATTTCTGATCTGAACTTTATGATTTCTTTCCTTCTGCTAATTTTGGGGGATTTTTTTTTTGGTCTTTCTCTACTTCCTTTAGGTGTAAGTTTAGGTTTTTTCTTTGAGATGTTTCTTGTTTCTTTTTTTTTTTTTTTTTTTT
>NW_020837960.1:59686-134890 GCF_003676395.1 Aethalodelphis obliquidens | reverse complement strand
TTTTTTTTTTTTTTTTTTTTTGCGTTACGTGGGCCTCTCACTGTTGTGGCCTCTCCCGTTGCGGAGCACAGGCTCTGGACGTGCAGGCTCAGTGGCCATGGTTCACGGGCCCAGCCGCTCCACGGCATGTGGGATCTTCCCAGACCGGGGCACGAACCCATGTCCCCTGCATTGGCAGGCAGACTCTCAACCACTGCGCCACCAGGGAAGCCCCATGTTTGTTGTTTCTTGAGGTAGGATTGTATTGCTATAATCTTCCCTCTAAGAACTGCTTTTGCAGCATCCCACAGGTTTTCAGTCATTGTGTTTTCTTTGTCATTTGTTTCTAATTATTTTTTGATTTCCTTTTTGATTTCTTCAGTAATCCCTCCGTTATTAAGTAATGTATTGTTTAGTCTCCATGTGTTGGTATTTTTTTACAGATTTTTTTTCCTATAATTGATATCTAGTGTCATAGAGTTGTGGTCCGAAAAGATACGTGATAGGATTTCAATTTTCTTAAATTTATCAAGGCTTGATTTGTGATCCAAGATATGATCTATCCTGGAGAATGTTCCATGAGCACTTGTGAAGCATGTGTATTCTGTTTCATTTGGATGGAATGTCCTATAAATATCAATTAAGTCCATCTTGTTTAATGTATCATTTAAAGCTGTGTTTCCTTATTTATTTTCATTTTGGAAGATCTGTCCATTGGTGTATTGTGTCAATTGGTGTCAATGTCCCCTACTCTTATTGTGTTACTGTCAATTTCCCCTTTTATGGCTGTTTGCATTTGCCTTGTGTACTGTGGTGCTCCTATGTTGGGTGCATAGATATTTACAATTGTTATATCTTCTTCTTGGATTGATCCTTTGATCATTATGTAGTGTCTTTATTTTAAAATCTATTTTGTCTGATATGAGAATTGCTACTCCAGCTTTCTTTTGATTTCCATTTGCATGGAATATCCTTTTCCATCCCTTCACTTTCAGTCTGTATGTGTCCCTAGGTCTGAAGTGGGTCTCTTCTAGACAGCATACACATGGGTCTTCTTTGTGCATCCATTCAGCCAGTCTTTTGGTTGGATCATTTAATCCATTTACTTTTAAGGTACTTATCGATATGTATGTTCCTATTCCCATTTTCTTAATTGTTTTGGGTTTGTTATTGTAGGTCTTTACCTTCTCTTGTGTTTCCTGCCTAGAGAAGTTGCTTTAGCATTTGTTGTAATGCTGGTTTGGTGGTGATTAATTTTCTTAGCTTTTGCTTGTCTGTGAAGGTTTTAATTTCTCTGTCAAATCTGAATGAGATCCTTGCTGGGTAGAGTAAACTTGGTTGTAGATTTTTCCCTTTCATCACTTTAAATTTGTCCTGCCAGTCCCTCTCGCTTGCAGAGTTTCTGCTGAAAGATCAGCTGTTAACCTTATGGGGATTCCCTTATGTGTTATTTGTTGTTTTTCCCTTGCTGCTTTTAGTATTTGTTCTTTGTATTTAATTTTTGATTGTTTGATTAATATGTCTCTTGGCATGTTTATCCTTGGATTTATCCTGTGTGGGGCTCTCTGTGCTTCCTGGACTTGATTAACTATTTCCTTTCCCATTTTAGGGAAGTTTTCAACTATAATCTCTTCAAATATTTTCCCCATCCCTTTCTTTTTCTCTTCTTCTTCTGGGACCCCTATAATTCAAACGTTGGTGTGTTTAATGTTGCCCAGAAGTTTCTAAGACTGTCCTCAATTCTTTAGTTATTTCCACTATTTTGTCTTCCAGGTCACTTATTTGTTCTTCTGCCTCAGTTATTCTGCTATTGATTCGTCCTAGAGAATTTTTAATTTCATATATTTTGTTGGTCATCATTGTTTGTTTGTTCTTTAGTTCTTCTAGGTGTTTTTTAAACATTTTTTGTATTTTCTGCTTTCTATTTCCAAGATTTTAGATCATCTTTACTATCATTACTCTGAATTCTTTTTCAGGTAGACTGCCTCTTTCCTCTTCATTTGTTTGGTCTGGTGGTTTTTTTCCTTGTTCCTTCATCTGCTGTGGGTTTCTCTGTCTTCCTATTTTGCTTAATTTACTGTGTTTGGGGGTCTCTTTTCCACAGGTGGCAGGTCCATAGTTCCCATTGTTTTTTGTGTCTGCCCCCAGTGGCTAATGTTAGTTCAGTGGATTCTGTAGACTTCCTGGTGGAGGAGACTAGTGCCGGTGTTCAGTTGGATGAGGTTGGATCTTGTCTTTCTGGTGGGCAGGACTGCATCCACTGGTGTGTTTTGGGGTGTCTGTGACCTTATTATGAATTTAGGCGGCCTTTCTACTAATGGTGGGGTTGTGTTTCTGTCTTGCTAATTTTTTGGCTTAGGGTGCCTAGCACTGTAGCTTGCTCATCGTTGATTGGAGTTGGGTCTTAACATTGAAATGGAGATTTCTGGAAGAGCTTTTTGCTGGTTGATGTTACGTGGAGCGGGAGGTGTCTTGTGGACAAGTGTCCTGAACTCAGCTCTCCCACCTCAGAGGCAAGGCCTGACACCCGGCTGGAGCACCGAGACCCTGTCAGCCACACAGCTCAGAAGAAAAGGGAGAAAAAAGAAAGGAAGAATAAAATTAAATAATTTTTAAAATAAATAACAAATAAAACTATTAAAAATAAAAAAAGAAAGAAGAAACAAAACCAAAAAACAAATCCACCAATTATAACCAGTGCTAAAAACTATACAAAAAAAATAATAACAGAACAGAAAATGACAAAAAACGGAGAGCTAGAACACAGAACAAATGGTAAACACAAAGCTATACAGACAAAAACACACAAAGGAGCATACACATGCACACTCACAAAAAGAGAAGAAGGAAGAAAATATAATATCGTTGTTCCCAAATTCCACTGCCTCAATTTTGGGTTGATTCGTAATCTGTTCTGGTATTCCACAGATGCATGGTACATCAATTTGGTTGTGGAGATTTAACCTGCTGCTCCTGAAGCTGCTGGGAGAGATTTCTCTTTCTCTTCTTTGTTCACACAGCTCCTGGGGTTCAGCTTTGGTTTTGGCCCCACCTCTGTGTGTAGGTCTCATGAGGGTGTCTGTCCCTCACTCAGTCAGGATGGGGCTGGCAGCAGCTGATTAGGGGGCTCTGGCTCACTCAGACCGGAGGAAGGGAGGGGATGGAATGCAGGGCAAGCCTTTGGTGGCAGAGGCCAGCGTGACCTTGCAACTGGCTGAGGTGTGCCGTTTGTTCTCCAGGGGAAATTGTTCCTTTATCACCGGACCCTGGCAGAGGCGGGCTGCACAGGCTCCCAGGACGGGAGGTGTGGATAGTGACCTGTGCTTGCACACAGGCTTCTTGGTGGCTGAAGCAGCAATCTTAGGATTTCCTGCCCATCTCTGGTGTCTGTGCTGATAGCCGTGGCTGGCGCCCACCTCTGGAGCTTGTGTAGGCAGTGCTCTGAATCCCCTCTCCTCTTGCACCCCAAAACAATTGTCTCTTGCCTCTTAGACAGGTCCAAACTTTTTCCCAGACTCCCTCCAGGCTAGCTGTGGCGCAGCAGGCCCCTTCAGGCTGTGTTCATGCAGCCAACCCCAGTCCTCTCACTGAGATCTGACCTCCGAAGCCTGAGCCTCAGCTCCCAGCCCCACCCGTCCTGGCCGGCAGATGAGCAGATAAGCTTCTTGGGCTGGTGGGTGCTGGTTGTCGGCACCAATCCTCTGTGCGGGAATCTCTCCACTTTGCCCTCTGCACTCCTGTTGCTGAGCTCTCCTCCGTGGTTCTGAAGCTTCCCCCTCCCCCATCCCCACCCCCATCTACACCAGTGAAATGGCTTCCTAGTGTGTGGAAATGTTTCCTCCTTCACAGCTCCCTTCCAGTCGCTCAGGTCCCATCCCTATTCTTTTTCTGTTTTCTTTTGCCCTACCCAGGTATGTGGGGAGTTTCTTGCCTTTTGGGAAATCTGAGGTCTTTTGCCTGCGTTCAGTAGGTGTTCTGTAGGAGTTGTTCCACATGTGTTTCTGATGTATTTGTGGTGAGGAAGGTGATCTCCACGTCTTACTCTTCCACCATCTTGAAGGTTTCTATCAAACTCTTTAACACATTTGTGACTCAGCTTTACAATAGAGATTACAGATTTTATCTATGAGATTTTATTCATACTTCTACAAATATTTTAATGTAGATATTACCATAGGAGAGCATATATTGTATTGATTGCAATATAAATGTCAGAATCAAAGACTATACTTAGGCTTTCAAAAACCACAGGACTAATTTTACCTGATGTACTTAATCAACTTAAAAATATAGAAGTAGTTCTATTGCCTTTTCTCTTTTTGTATTTCTCAAAAAATGTGAATTGATTGAGACTTTATTTAGATATACCTAGAGACAACTGAATATCATAAATTTAAAAATTATTTAATGTCATACTATTTGTCTTTCATTACTCTACATTAGCACCTGTCATATTGCTTAAGATAGGGAGGACTTCAATAGATATCTGCTTCTCTAATAAGTGAATTAATAAAGTATATAGTCACATTCATAGAAATTAATTTAGACTTACTCATCATCATCTCATAATTCTTATATGGGCCGAACAAAAAATGAGTGACAAGGAAAATTTGTATTTTAATTATTTGAAAGTCAGTGAGATTTTCTAGAGGAATATATCACCACATCTGTGTGTCACCATTATTATTTGTATCAATTCCTCTTTCAATGTGAGGAAACTGGGCTGAAAATTACTAATATTAAGAGTTTTTCTTGTTAAATATAAATCTTGAGCAGATTATCAGGAAATATTTTGTTTCTGCTTGTTTTTCATCAAGGTAATTATTTTATACATGATAAACGATTTGACATTTAGTAAAGCCTCTAGTGCATCAATAGCATGATATCATGTGTAAGTTTTACATATTTTATAGCAAATAAGAGTAACTTTTCATTATTCATAAATTTACCTAAATATCAATTAAATGTTCAAATTTACTTCAGTAAATTAGTATATAGATTTCTCGTGTATGATGACACAAAAGAAACTTAGATAGAAAACAGTGACATTTATCATAGGTGTGTTTAATTTAGGTGACTATGATTATATGTATTAGAGAGAGAGGGAGAGAGAGAGAGGAAGATCTAAACAGAGTGTAGAGGAGAGAGATATTTAAATAGGGTGGACAAGTTGACATGTAAATTACTCAATGAGCTTATGCTAGTGAGTAGGCATGAGAAGGAAGACAGAAAACTGCTTTCTATTGGTTAAATTCAACTGCAGCAAGACCTGTAATGGTTTGAGCATCTCACAATGCAGTGTATAATGTAGAGTGTTCACATGTATGATACAGATTTTTCATATCACTTGCTTACTAATTTTACCTCTAACCATTTTAAGAAACTTCAATGCCAGAGATAAACTAACTGTAGAACCTAATTAATAGGGTTCTTTATGGTTGACTTATGTAGAAAGATTTTGCTTATACTAATTCACTTTCCATACTTAATTTCAAGCTTACTTTCCACCTTTACACTTGTATTTATTAACTCTAAGCTACCTTCTAAGGCAAGTGCATATTTCTAAATTTTAAAAATCTCTTATTAAAAAAGCCAGAATAATATAGTATTATATTCTCTATATCCTTGAAGAAAACATTCTATTGTTATACTGAAATGAAAAAAGAGAGAGCTATTTTAAGTAGTGTCTTGATTACTAATTAATAAATTACCATAGTGGTCCCCAAAATTCTTTTCACCACTCTGACAAACTTGAGAAATATTTCACAGTTCCCATTATGCAAGTAATTTTCAAATGGGAATTAAGCACTCTGAAATGAATATTAGAAAAGTGAAAGGACAGAGAACTATAACTAGGGAGGAGACTTCTCAAGTGATTCTTACACATTTTTGGGGAGTTCTCTTAAGAATCATTGACATGAAAAGATTGGCATATATGCTGCATAATTGATTCACATGCACACACACACATTTAAGAAAGAAGAATGACAGTAAGGAGGAAAGGGGACAAAATGCAATGAAAGGCAAAAACACACAAATCAAATATTGAATAGTTTATAGCTTTGTCTAGTGGTAACTTATTTGTATCATCTGACTCATCTCTCTCAGATATTTTATGAAAATGTCTAAAGTGAAGGAATTTATGATAGATTCTTAATTGGAGGCCACAGGCCCAAGGAAGTAACACTGGCTGTGTGGCCCTTGCTGCTTTGCACTTTTCCCTAATACTTGAACTACCCAGCCACTCACATTCTATTTTAAATATCTTATCATACAATTGCAATAAAATACATGAAATATTTCTTCCTGTTAATTATTAACAGCAAAACAAGTTAAAAACTCTCCAGGCTTCAAGGCAGATGATATATCCATGGACACCAAACAATAAGCATAAAATAGAAGACTTTATGCATATGATAATGATATTTCATCTTGTCTCTTTAGCATTCAAAATCTTACAAATATTTGATGTCACTTTGGCTTAGGATTTATTAAGATTGCTGTCTTTTCTATTTACCCACAAAAGAATTTGCCAGAATATTAAAATCAACAATGCCATGGATTTTAAACTAACTGCAAGAGATAAAGTCCAAGAAGACCTTAACATTTCTGTCAGCTTGACTAAACCTCAGGCAGGCTTCTTGCTGCTGTTAGGTTCCTGACCTTTTCTCATAGCAGCTCTTACAGATTCCAAATGGCCTAACCACAGAGGTCCCTCCTCTTCCATTTCTTAAACTATTTACTTGAGAAAACTTGTCTTTCTTTGTGCCTTGAAGTGTACGTAAATTCTTTCAAAAAGTTTCTTGCTGGTTTTACAATCCAGGAATGTCTTTTTCAAGGACCCAGGAGCCATCACTTTGAAATGTAAATATCGATCAAGATAGTGTTCCCCTGTGCCAGTTTCTCTGGGAGGGTAAGGAGCCAAACTTTTTATTCTCTTATCTGTTTTTCGCTGATGGTTTTATGATCTCAAGTCAGCTGGATTCATGGCTGGCTATTTCCTAGGTTTATATTCTTAGATTTTTGTGATCAAAGAGGAAAAGGAATCGACTTCATCCTCAAAACAATTTGAAAATTCCTAGGAAATGACACAGACATACTTGGATCATGTCGCATGCCTACAGCTTGAACCAACATCACTGCTGAGGAGGGGATGCATGTTTATCTCTGTAACAGGGATAGAATAGGATGAATGGATGGCTGGTGTGCAAGTCTAAGGGACTGGTTAGTGAAAAACAGTATACAAGTGTTTCATACTCTAGTAACAGAAATAAGTGACAGGGGTATATAGCAAAGAACTGAAATTTCCTCTGAAAAAGTATGATGTGCTTAATTTTTATGTTCTTTATCAAGAATTAACATTTCATATACAGCATTGTTAATTGCAAATAAAACAACTTCTCCACATAGTAATATAAATGACATAGGCTAGCTTCATTAGATTAATAAGCCAATGACTCCAATTTTTTAATTATGCACAATGCACCGTTTCTTTCAAAATAAGACATCTTTTAATTAGATAAATATGTCATCTATAGGTCATTGACAGCTAAGATGATCACTGATGATTCAGTTTAGTCCAAGGTAACTTAATACTCCCATGGAATTTCCAGAAAAATTTCATCTTTGAACCAAAAAGTTCTTTTCTAGTAAAGGATAATAGAGAAGTAAAATAAATTTCCAAATCCTTAACTTTTTCATACAGAGTAATGTAACCCAAGAGATAAATGCAACATTCCCCAGAAACACGTGTGAAGATGTCCTTTCAGTGGTGCAAACTAATTGTTTGAAAGAAAGCATATGATTGAAAAAGAAAGATTTTATTTAAAAATAAAATATTTTTTATTGTCAATATTTAATAAAATGTCATTCTTCTTAAGAAGAAGAAATATAAAATGTACTCAAAAGAAAAATATTTGGACCACCAAATAGTCATGGAAAACAATCCTTTCCATTTTTTTATGTTCATCTATAAGAATATTAAAATTGATGCTCTGGGAATATTTGCTAAATATATTCTTTTAAAAAGTAATAAAATAATAGTACTTCAATTGAATGATTGCAAGTGGTATAAATATTATTGCAAACACATAACAAATTGTCTATTTAAAACAAGTATCCTGTAAAGATTACAATTAGAAATAGAACAAAAATTTTTCATTTTCCCCCCAGTCTTCAAGCCAGTTGTCCAAATAGCATAATGCCAAATAATAAACCAAATAGCATAAGGCCAAATAATGAATATGATTATTAATATCATAGAATATTTTCATATCTATAGTTCTTACACAGAATATTATCAAAATGTTTTATATTCTTACTTATGGTGTCTTATCAGATTTGGCATGTAAACTAACCTTTACAAAGTTACTTATTCCACAAATGATATTGCAACAAAACACACTTATTTATAAAGATAAAAACTTTAGATATGAGATTTGGCATAATATTTTCTGTTTGTTGCAAAAGGATAATTTCATTTTTTCTCAGTGTTTTAATATCCTAAAAGAACAAAACCTTATGTTATTTGTGGACTTAAAGTTTAAAAATCAGAATAGGGATACAATACATATATGTACATTATGTTAATTTTTAATAAATCTCCTTTATAAAAATATTTTGGAATTATTATTCCATTTCCTTATGATATGATTTAACTAAAATTTGTTTTTCTGCTAATCTTTTCATTCAAAAGTCCAGTTTATTACCTTTTTTCTGTACTTATAATGCATAAACTTGAACAAAATATTCCTATAAGAAAATATTGCTATATGTTAGCTGAGTAGATTCTTCAGGGATTTCTGGATTCTAGCACACATTTCCATGGATTTTTATCAAGCATCTCTCTGTCTATATAAAACAGATTTAGATCATATGCCCTCAAAAATAACTGAAATGTGAGAATAATATTTTGTTTTCCCAGTACGCGGGCCTCTCACTGTTGTGGCCTCTCCCGTTGCGGAGCAACAGGCTCCGGACACGCAGGCTCAGCGGCCATGGCTCATGGGCACAGCCGCTCCGCGGTATGTGGGATCTTCCCGGACCGGGGCACGAACCCGTGTCTCCTGCATCGGCAGGCGGACTCTCAACCACTGCGCCACCAGGGAAGCCCAAACGTACCGTTATCTAGGATACAAATAATAACAAATTCAAACAATGAGTGAATAGAGAATACATACTAAAAACCTATCATGAAAGTATGATGGCCAAGAACTCTCGCGGTAAAACGTCAGACATAAACCAAAACAAATGATCATGACTTCTAGTAGTTCTGGGGCTGAACAACCTACTCATTTAAACAAAAGCACAGGTATTAAAAACTATTACATGAAAGGAAACTATCATGAGTCATTTATTTAAGTGTTGAGTGGACCATCACATTAAAATAACTGGAGTCTTTCAACACCCCATGACATACAGAAATAGCAAGTCAGACATATGGATCTGACAGGATATGATACAACCATTACAAACTCTCACTACAGAAGAATGGACACACGGTGTCATTAACCAACTAGCCAAATGAATACAAACAGCCAGTAAAGCTCACCAGTAAATCAAATGAATACAAAATAAAACAAAATGTGGTTATTCTCCTATCAGATTAAGCCAAGATTCTGTAAGAAAAGTCTTCAAAATGTCTATACTTTTTCCACGTTCTGCAGTACGCCACGGCCAGAAACCAGACACACCAGGTGGTAGAGGTTCAGGACCATAACATTCTTTACCAGCAGAGTGTTTCATTCCATTACTTACAGGTTGCTTTGCAGCCAAGCCTATGTTTGACAAAGCATGAAAAGAAGGAATCTTTATATGAAATATTTGGTTGCAAAAACTAGACCTACGTGTTAATATTTTATTTAGAACAAGCCACATATTAAAATTCACATTTAAATATTTAATTTGAACTTACTGAAAACAAACATCATAGGTTAAAAGGGTTATATTTATCCTTCAAAGCTACTATATTTTGTGTTATTTTATTTATTTATTTTAATAGATCTTTATTGGAGTATAATCGCTTCACAATTCTGTGTTAGTTTCTGTTACACAACAAAGGAATCAGCCATATGCATACACATGTCCCCATATCCCCTCCCTCTTGAGCCTCCCTCCCACCCTCCCTATCCCACCCCTCTAGGTCATCGCAAAGCACCGAGCTGATCTCCCTGTGCTATGCTGTTTCTTTCTACTATATTTTAGCACCATTAGGATGCAGGGTAAAATGGAGTGTATGTGGTAATATAGGACAAATATTTCATAGATGTAGCTTATTGATAATCACCACACGATCCTGTGAGATTTACATGCCTCTTAAAAATATATAGGAGCTCAGTTCATTTTGTGCTATTATATTGTGTTTTTTAACTTAATTACCATCAAAAAAAAATGTTTGTATGCATGTGGTTTGTATGTGTATATCCTTCCTTTACTTTCAGAAACGAATGCAAATACATTTGTATTTAAATGTGTAATTTAAATACAAATTTAAGTGTAATTTAAATTACACTTTTCTTGTTAGGCGATAAAAAAAATTTCTAATAAAAGTTCCCATCTTTTTTTTAGGCATACATAATTACAATATAAATGTGACGCCATTCACACCATTATTTCACCCCTATACTCACCTGGATCTAGGTATAGAGCCAGATACTGATTTGGCTTACCTCTATGTCTCCAAATAACTGAGGCAAATACAAAAAAAAAGCCCAAGAAATAAAATTACTCTTCAAATAGCTCAATGAGTTTGTATATTTCAGTTACATTTCCACTTTGTTGAATCATGCTAAATAAAAAAAAAGTTTAACTGTTTTCTTCTCATTCCATGATGCCCTTTTATATACCACCAGGTACTAATTTTACAGAATTCCTAATATACATGCTTTATTTATATATATTTCCATTTCTAATATCATAGCAAAAGTCAACTTAGCTATTTTAAGAATACTTTACACGTGATATAAATTTTTAATAATAATATCTAATTAGTGTGATACCACAAATCTTTTCTTTGTATGTACTATTTCATTATTAAAATATCACTCTCTTGAAATAACAATTGGCAGACAATCATAAGCTTTTTTTTGACTTCATAAACACTCTTAACAACTTCTATTTAATACGTTATTGTCCAAGCAAGTTGATTAATAGAGAATCAAAAACCTGGATTGAGAGTTGAGAGGCGGTTGAGAGTCCGCCTGCCGATGCAGGGGACACGGGTTCGTGCCCCGGTCCGGGAAGATCCCACATGCCACAGAGCAGCTGGGCCCGTGAGCCATGGCCGCTGAGCCTGTGGGTCTGGAGCCTGTGCTCCGCAACGGGAGTAGGCCACAACAGTGAGAGGCCCCGTACCACAAGAAACAAAAACAAAAACAAAAATACATCTTTAAGTAGAAAAAAAAAAGCTGTATTTATGAAGATGTTTACAATAGTTTATTTTAGGTTATTTCCAGTTTTTCACCAATTTAAAAAATTGACCAACTCAATTAAAACCTTGTAAATACAATGTTAAAAAGTATAACTATGAATCATAGAATTTAAATTTAGTATGAAAAGAGAAGAATGGCAAATTATTTTGAAGCTACGTGGAATTATGTTTATGGACAGCAGGAAGAGAAAATAAAAATGTAAATATTGCTTGATAGGATAATGGAATTAGAGGTGGTCTTTTAAATTTTTCATTCTTATGCTAATACAATACCTTTATAAAACACCCAAATCTTCAAACAACACATTTAAAAAAAATTGTGGTAAACTACACAAAACAGAAAATTTATCATTTTAACCATTTTAAAGTGGACCGTTCAGTGATATTAAGTCAACAAATTTTTAAAACTTTCAGAGGGCACCTGAATAAAAGATGTGTTGTCCATTGGTGATTTTAATGTATCTGGTATATAACTAAAGTCACCACAAAACTCTTTCTGGGAAATTGGCAGATCATAAACATAAAACATTTATTTTGCTTTATATTAAACCTTATTGTTCTGCTGTTTCAAAATTCAAAGTTACTCACAAGAAAGAGTCAGTTTCATATTAGATTTGGTTTCACAAATGCTGCTCCTGCTATTCATTCTTATCACCAACAAAAAAGGACAATTTGTGACTAACCATAATATGTTCCAGAAAATAAAAAGTTAAGGTCTCTTAGAAACAATACAAACGTTATCAGTAGAAGTGAATTCTAGGAAATTTATATATTCAGGAGAATGTGAAACTTACACCACTGATTGTTAAAGGCTTTTAAAAGCTTTCTATTACAATTACATTTCATAACAAAATAATAGGCTTAGTTGTAAAATCCTGGGTTAACTACCATTTGGAAAATTAAATATACATTACAGTAAACATTTAGAAAATGGTTTTCTAAAATGTTCAATCTAGGTAAATAAACTTGTCTGTAGAAGTCTTTTATAAGGATCATACATATTTCAAGTTTTTTTAATCATTCACAGAAACAAGATATTACCTGATTCAAAAATTTAGGTAAGCATTTCTAAGAAAGAAGCAGGAAACAATGGGAAGGTTGGAACTGAGAAGAAATTTTGTTTCTTGTAGCGCAAAAGGTAATTCTGCATTTAAAAAAAATCATTCCTCAAAAGCACCACTACTAAAATTATCATCAAAGTGCACCCCAAATTACAATTGCAAAGTGTCAGAAGTAATTATCAACCAGGAAATATTTTCAAAATAACGAAGTTTTTATGAGATCCAAACAATAATGTTGGTTAATATTAACATCTCTTTAAATTCATTTATTATATCTATATTCTATAAATTCTCAGAAGTCTCAAAATAATCATAGGCTTCCTAATATGCATGTGGTTAATATTGGCTGCTTTAATTTTAGCACACCAGAAAACAAAAGGGGTATAAGTTCAGAAAGAGTTACCAACTCTAATCGTAGCTTTTCCTTTTCGATCACTTCCCCAAATTAGAGTTCTCTTTTTCTGTCTAGCAGCTTTGGATGGTTCCTTCACGATGGAGAAGTTATCCACTGGTACTGAGACAGAAATGATAAATATGCCATTTAAGTTTCAGGTAATTTAGGAGGGTTTGATCTTCATTGGAAATTAAGATACTTTAAGTTAATAAAAGATTTTCAATCTGCATTTCTGGAAACCTAAATTAAAGCATCACACAGCATTTTCAAAAACAGAAAAGCCATTTCATTTGACTAAACACTTAGTTTTAAGATGGCAGAAAGTACCTTGTAATTTTCTTTTAAGAAAGAAAGAAAAACAAGCCATTAAAGAGAAATTCTTCCGAGAGAACTGAAACGTGTGATATACCTCTGACTTGGCACTCCTTCCATCTGGAGAACTTTTTGGATAACTGCTTTCATCACACAATGATCTAAAGTAAAATAAATTGAGATTAGAGTAATTAGTTCCCAATGAGTGGCTATTTCCATTTAAAACCAAAAGCCAACTAATTATTGCTTTTCCCATAAATGTAAATACGAAATCTACATTATGTAATTATACACTTATCTCCCCCTTTGTGTATTCTAATTTCTTCCTCAGAAACCTAAGATGCCATCTTGCAGACTGCCTCCAGTGGCTACTATTTTGGCAGCAGCAAAGGTCAACTTTAAACATTTTGCATCTAAAGTGGCTTTGGATACCTTTGGATAGAAAGTACAGTCTGAGCACTGTCCAGACACTTAGATACCTAAAGGGCATCTAAGATAACAAACCAAAGTCCTGATATTCCCTCAAAAGCTGCTCCTCCCATCAGCTCCCTTTTTCTAAGTGATACCACGCAGTTGCACACATAATCATCAACGACTTGTCTCCTTGTTACTATTCCCTTCATACCCCACATCTAATCTATCGGCAAGCCTTGTTAGTTACACCCTCAAAACACAACCTGAATTCAACCACTTTTCACTTGCTCCAAACTTCCAGCCTAAGCTAAGCCATAAACATCTGTTTTTTGGACCACTGTGATAGTCTCCTAACTGGTCTCCCTGTTTCTCTTCTTTATCCTCCCAAGTCCATCCTCTATACCAGGTCACCTTATTCAGATACTATTTGGATCATGCCGTTTTCCAGTTCAAAACCCTCTATTCATTTAGAATAATCCAAATCTTTACTCTGGCCTTCAAGACTTTACAAGATCAGACCCCTGGCTAGCTCCTTGACCTCATGTCATACCACATCTTCTGCACTCAGTCCTCTGACCATGTTAGCCTCCTTGCTTCTCCTTAAATACTCCACCCACCTACCTGCCTGCATATTCATTGCCTCCTTGCTTTTCCTTAAATACTCCACCCACGTATATGCCTGCATACTCATGGGCTCCGTGTCCTGGAATGTGCTTACCCCAGATTTTCCATGGCTTGCTCCTCTCTTCATTCAGGTCTCCATTCAAATGCCACTTCTCCAGTGAAGCTGTCCCCTAACAAACCTGTCCAATGGAGTCCTACCTGCCCCCGCTCACTCTCTTTACATTAACATATTTTTGCACCTCCTACTATCTAAAATTATATTACTTATCTGTTTACTCATTTCTATCTGAACTCCTTCACTAGAATGTAAGCTCCATGAGGGCAAGACTTTTGTGTGTCTGGTTCACTGCTTTATCCCTAGTGCCTAAACACGTATCTGGCACACAATAGGTATTAAAAAAATTACTTGTGAAACTGACAAATAAATAAAGTACTCCTTGCAAGAATTCAGAGGTTGCATAAGAAAGAAATAATGCTCTTGGTGGAAGCAGGCTTAGTATCTAGGTGCACCGCTTTCTGAGTAGAGATGAGAACAATTTACAAGTATAACTCACTTTAATTAGTAAATTATCTGCTAAAAACATAAGGGACGTACAACATTAGAAAAGTACCAGGGTTTTTTTGTTGTTTTTGTGTTGCTTTTTTTTTTTTTTGCGGTACGCAGGCCTCTCACTGTTGTGGCCTCTCCCATTGTGGAGCAACAGGCTCCGGACACGCAGGCTCAGCGGCCATGGCTCATGGGCACAGCCGCTCCGCGGTATGTGGGATCTTCCCGGACCGGGGCACGAACCCGTGTCCCCTGCATCGGCAGGCGGACTCTCAACCACTGTGCCACCAGGGAAGCCCAAAAGTACCGTTTGCTAGGATACAAATAATAACAAATTCAAACAATGTGTGAATAGAGAATACATACTAAAAACCTATCATGAAAGTATGATGGTCTCGAACTCTCACGGTAAAAGGTCAGACAAAAACCAGAACAAATGATCATGACTTCTAGTAGTTCTGGGGCTGAACAACCTGCTCATTTAAACAAAAGGGATCATCACAAAAGCACAGGTATTAAAAACTATTACATGAAAGGAAACTATCATGAGTCATTTATTTAAGTGTTGAGTGGACCATCACATTAAAATAACTGGAGTCTTTCAACACCCCATGACATACAGAAATAGCAAGTCAGACATATGGATCTGACAGGATATGATACAACCCCTACAAACTCTCACTACAGAAGAATGGACACGTGGTGTAATGAACCAACTAGCCAAATGAATACAAACAGCCAGTAAACCTCACCAGTAAATCAAATGAATACAAAATAAAACAAAATGTGGTTATTCTCCTATCAGATTAAGCCAAGATTCTGTAAGAAAAGTCTTCAAAATGTCTATATCCTTTTGATGCAACAACTCTCTTTCTAAGAATTTAACCAAAAGAAATAGTCAGAGATATAGGTAAGGATATATATCAGAGTACTGTTTGTAACTGAAAAACTGGACATACCTTTCATACAAGATTGGATAAGTTATGTGTACTGTGGCATATTCATATAATGGAACACTGAACAGTCACAAAAAATGATGCAGTAGATGCAAATTTACTGACTTGCTAAGATGGTCATACTAAATTAACTGAAAAAAGGTATAAAATTTGGAGTAATCCCACTTGCATAAAAAAGGGAGAGGTACTCATTTTTGTAGTCTTTCAGTTTTTTACAAGTGCTACCAGCCAGTGTTTGTGAGAGGCAGGCTTCACATCCACTCTTGGGGTGGACCACAAATTGGCATAGCCTTTCTGGGTGGTGATTTGGCAATGTGTATCAAAAGTGTTAAAAATATGTCATACTTACTCATTCCACTTGTAGTACCTTATTCTACACAAGTAAGCCCAATGGACACAAAGGTGTATATACAATGTATTCACGTTGCTTGTGACAGGGAAAAGCAAACTGTCTAAATATAATTGCAAAGAATTGATTAAACTATGGGACATCAATATGATGGAACATTACATGATACCTCATTAAGTGAAAAAAGCAGGAATATGAAATAGCAAGTATACTACAATTCTATTTTAGTAATCCCTAAGTGTATAAATATATTTATATATTAAAAAAAGGACTGAAAATATATACACCAAAATGAACAGTGATTATGTCTGGGTATTAAGCTTATAGGTAACTGTTCTCTTGTTACTGTGTATTTTCTGTAAAGAATACATGCAACTCTTAGAGAAAGTTTAAAAGCAACGTAAAAGCTATCAGAAAAATGAGGCTTTGAAAAAAATCCTATCACAACAGTATCACGCCAAAAGCTAAGCATATATTATATTAAAAATTCAATATTTTCAATTTTAGAATTTACCTCCAAGCCATAAATCCTCACTAAGAGATTTTGCAAAAGCATGAACCAAGGTCACCAATGAGCTTGTTGCAGTTCAGAGTGATGCGCCTCCAACCAGGCATACAGTCAAGATCAGGTCTCCTGGAACGAAGACTCTCAGCCCAGGTTTCTTCATGCCTTCTGGTAGTCTGATACTTCAAAGATTTAATGGGACAAAATTAAGATGCTTCAATAAGGAAACAGGGTGTGCCTACTGAGTATGGCTTATTATGTCAGAGATTTACACACACACATATCAAGCATATGTGCCAGGAGAATCAAGCTGAGAAATTAAACAGTCAGTTCTGCTTTATGAGTCCAGTGACCCACATTCTAGTCGGTCAGTGATTAGATTCCAGCCACTGGATGACCTGTTTTTGAACAGTTATGTAAAGTTGGACAACTCAATTACAGTCTAAGAATTATTTTCCTTATCTTCTAAGTCAGGGAATTGGTTCTAAATTCTATCATTGCTGAGGCTCTAAATGTCATCATTCTGTCCTCCACTGGTCTCCAAACACCTGACTGGGCAACCCATAAGAAAACTTTTTAATATGCATCTTATTTTTTAACAAATTATATACACAAAATTCTACACATTTAACTTACGTACATTATAAACTACACAGATAGTTTTTCATGATACAAAGCTAAATAGGTTCTAATATTTTCTTGCCCTAACTCCTAAGGCATTATTTTATTTTATTTATTTTGAAAAAATATTTATTTATTTGTTTGTTTGTTTGTTTGGCTGTGCCGGGCCTTTAGCTGCGGCCTGCCGGATCTTTTACTTATTGCATGTGGGATCTAGTTCCTTAAGCAGGGATCGAACCGACGTCCCCTGCATTGGGATCGCAGAGTGTTAACTGCTAGACAGTCAGGGAATTCCCAGGCATTATTTTAAAAACTATATTCACAAAATGGATCTCACATGCTACCTAGGGTATGCACACAAACTTCAGAGGCCTGGACTATGCAGAGCCAGTTTGATGTGCCTTGGGAAAATTATGGTTTGACATTTAACCACAAGTCTTGTCTTAAAGACATTCAATTCTTTATATTCATAAAATAAACTCTGGTAACAGGGAACACTGACTTTAAATGAGAAAAGTCTTGTTACATTCTTGAAAAAAGACTCAAAGTGCCTTTGACACTCTAAAAGGAAAATCATTAGTGTCATTTTCCTATTAACAATAGCTTATAAAAGCTCCAAGCAGAAATACCAGCAATCACTTACACAGTGCTTGGTATGTGCCAAGCACTATTTATACAAATGAGTTCATTTAAACCTAAATGAGGCCTAGAGGTTAAGTGATTTGTCCATGATCACTAGCTATGAAAAGGGAGAAAGGGAATTTGAACCCAGGCCATTTGGCTTCGGCACCCAAGCTCTTGACTGTTTTCTCCCCCAGGGGTCAGTGGACTTGCCCTGTAGAGGATCAAAGAATTCTTCAATTTTTAAAATCTAAATTTAAACATTTCCAGCTTTGTGGGCTATACAGTTTCTGTTGCAACTACTCAACCCCACTGGTGTAGGCTGAAAGTAGCCATAGCTACCATGTAAACAATGGGCGCGACTATGTTCCAAAAAAACTTTCTTTACAAAATCAGGCGACAGGCTGGATCTGGCCCACCAGCCATAGTTTACCTATCCCTGATCTGCACCAGCAAAGTACTAAAAAGGCTTCATGTCGAATTATTAAATACTTTAGGCCTAAATACAGTAATTAGAGCCACTGTAAACTTGTTAAGGCATTAGTTGAAAAACTGTATTTACAAGTTGCTGATGTAGTAATTTTTATTAGTTTATAAACTACAGCAGCTAACAGACACTTGATTCATTTAAATCTTGAAGACTGTAATGGCATAGTTTCTGCACAGCATCACAATCAGTGTTTTCAGTAACTAAAAATACATAAAAGTATTATTATGTATTATATATTAAATCTCTTATTTCTAAAATTAACTGGACTATCTTTACTAAATGGTAGAATCCCAAACTGAAAACTGGTCATATTCTTTCAACAAAATGAAAGATGCACTCACAGGTATCAAAAGACAAAAATTAACTGCCATCTGTGTCAACGTATTAATGTGCTTCAATCACATATGTTTTCATGAAAGTTTAAATATAAAATCACCTTTAAGATCTTGGCCACGTAATCTGCTCCCTGCCATGTCAGATTACAGCCCGTGAAGTTTACTGTCTTAAGAGTGATAGAGTTCTTTATACCTTGACAAAAAACTAAAAGGAAAAAAAAAAACCACACACACAATAAGATGAAGAGCCTATACATTTGTCAATCTTGACTTATTTGCTTTTCTTGAGTCAATTGGAGGTTTACAGCCACATTTTTTAAATCATTAACAACAACCTTCCCAAACACGTAATTGATGAACTGATGCGTTCTAAAACTTGTCAGTAACAAAGTCTTATTCCAGTTTACAGCAACACTTTAATTCTATTTAGGTACTAAAACTGAATACACTGAATACTGCAAACTTTATTGCCAACCACTCAGTAAAGTACTACATACTTTTGAGACAAAGGAAAAAAGAAAAACCTAAAAAGCATAAGACTCTTCCGATTTTCAGTTCCAATGATACATGCCAATCTTGATGATCAATCAGCGACTTAAATGTCAACTATAAACCCAGTATTTTATTAGCTGCTATGCAGTATACTAGAGCAATAGAAGAGAGAGAACCTCAAACCCTCTGTTCCCTCAAACTGAAAGGCAGGCTTCCTGACCCCTCCAGACCACTACTGGACATAGGGCACGCACGCTAACGTTTCAGGACTCCAATGAAGAGTCACCTGGTTTGTGATTACTTCCATGACACACCCTCACCACCACTGAATTCGCTGCTCCTACGGGACGTTACATATATTTCCTATTTGAACACACCCACAGTGCATTATAATTATGACTGCAGACAGACGTTCTAACAATTTAAAGAGAATGATGACTTTTTTGCTCTTTACGTCTTGCTATTTCCCTTCCCATACTATTTCTTGAAGAGAAACCATAAAAATATAAACACACATAAAAAACAGAAAATATAGAAAACGCGTTGTTTGTGGCTTAACACAAACTTAAGTAAGATTAATTCTGACAGTATCCAGCATGACAAACTTCCATGGTACAAATGAGAATGGACCAAGGTTTGAGCAGGTACAGGAGACAATCCACGCATGAACAACACCAAGGAAAGGTAGACAGGAAAAGGTAGACAGACATGGTGTGTAGGAAATCATGAGACCAGTCCGATGGGAAGAGACTTAAACAAGACTGAAACTCACTTTCTAAACCTCCATCTCCAACTGGACAACTCGCAAGACACAGGTGCACCAAAGTGGCCAAATATTCAATCTCGTTAATGGGGAGGAACAGTTTAAAATTTTATTGGTTGAGTTTGCCCCAAAAGCAACTATCAAAGGTTGGCAGGACACAATGAAGGCTTACCTTTGTTAACATAGTTAAGTCTCTCTCTCTCAGAGCTAGCCCACTTAGCTGAAAAGGAATGGATATATGTATAACTGAATCACTTTGCTGTACACCTGAAACTAACACAATATTGTAAATCAACTATACTCCAATATAAAATAAAAATTTAATTAAAGAAAAAAGAGATTCTGTGCTCTGTAGCACCAGAACTCACTTCTTCCAGAGCACTGACTACTGTGCTTGTGTTTACTTGCCACCCAGTAGAAGGGGAGCTTACCTAGGGCAGAAGCATCACCCTTGGTTCTGACAACTCATTCAAGTGCCAGGATACTTTACACACATAACCTGCTTAATTAATTCTAAGAATCCACAGAAAGAGTGGTTTTGAATGTCATTTTACAAGTGTGGGGATTGTAGTGAAAAAGAAACCTGCCCAGGCCACAGAGAGCATAAGCCCTGGAATTCAAACCCTAAGCTGCCTTCACACCGGTGCTCTTTCCACTATAGGATACTATTGAAAAAAATTTTTTTTTCCTGAGCCCTGTTTGAACGGAAAGGAAATGAAGCTGGGATAGATCAATTTCCTAACCGCTTTGGTCTGTACCAGGCAAAGTCATTCAACACGCCAGGTAACATCTGTGCAACCATTAACGACGCTCCAAACTGTGCTAAGTGTTCTACATTGTAGAGTCTGCAAGCATTAACAGAGTGAGACCTTGTAACCTCCACAGAGAGTGGGGTCCTGTTAAGCCCATGCTACAGATGAGAACACTGAGACCTAGAAGCCTTAAAGCACTCGGCCGAGGTCACCGAGCTGGCAGGGGTCCTAAGCCGCACGCCCCGTCTAGTGCACGCACACCCGGGCACTGGGCACCGGTTCTACTGCCCAGCCTCCACCTTGCACCATCTAAAACCCCGCTTCTCAGCGCCCACATGAGGGCCTGTCTCGCCAAGCCGCGGCTGGAAGAAACTCTGGATACAGATCACGGGCAGAGGGTGCTCAAGAGCGGCGTCCAGTCCACTCCACGGAAGCGGTCGGCCTAGAAGTCCAGCAGGACCTCCCGCAGGGAAGCGCGAACGGGGGCAGAGGCAGCGAGTCCTGCAGCGCACACAGGTCCTCACAGCGCCAGAAGTCGGCACGCTGTCGCGGCGCAGCTTCACCGAGTGATCATGGCCAGAGCGTGGCCTCGGGGACGCTGGCTGCGGACACGATGCCCACAGCCGCCTGGCGGTCCCTGCTCGCCTCCCAGCCCCTCGGGCGGCTGCGGCGCCGAAGCGTGGGCAGGACCCGCGTCGCAGGCGGAAGACGCAGGGCCACGTGCCCCAGCTACGCCGGCTGTTGGCGCCGGCCTCAATGCCTCGCGAAACGCGGAGCTGCGGTTTCAACTTCCGGGCGGGCCCGTGGGGGCGGGGCTCGAGGACGTCAGTGCACGCCCCGTGCGTCTGCACGCAGCCCAAGGGTCCTCCCATGGGGATCCGGCGTGAGGAACAGTGGCGGGCGCTTCGAGACTAGGGCAGCGCGAAAGGTAGGAGGTGTGGAGAATTTGGGGTTTCGAAAACGCGTTTGCTGACTGATCCGAACAAAAGTGAGACATGATTGTATCAGCGCATTTTATGATTTTTGTTGTTGTTGTTGTTTGTTTTTTTGCAGTACGCGGGCCTCTCACTGTTGTGGCCTCTCCCGTTGCGGAGCACAGGCTCCGGACGTGCAGGCTCAGCGGCCATGGCTCACCGGTCCAGCCGCTCCGCGGCATGTGGGATCTTCCCGGACCGGAGCACGAACCCGTGTCCCCTGCATCGGCAGGCGGACTCTCAACCACTGCACCACCAGGGAAGCCCCCCTCAGCGCATTTAAAAGTAAACTCCCGCTAAGTGTCTGTGCTCGCGCTGCCCAGGAGAGAGCGTGCACTCCGTGAGGGACACAGGAGAGGCTGAGTGAACGTCTGCCTGTGGTCCGTTACCTATTGCACGGGTGTGTGAATTTCTGAGGAGAGCTCTTAATTTCTGTAGTTTCTGCTGACTTGACACGGTGGTTGGCAAACGGTGACGTGTTCCGTGCATTCAGGACATGATCGTGGTTACTAATAATCACTTTGTTTTGTACTGACAACCCCACAGAGAATTTACTACTGAATGTCTACTTTACAGAGGAGAAACTGAGGCATAGGAAGTGAAGTGACTGAGTGAGAGGAAGGACTCAGACAACTGGTGTCAGTAAATTAACCCTGTGAGGCGGCCGTTAGACCCTGGTGGCTCTAGTGATGCGGCTGCCTACGTAAACCAACCAAAATCTAAGCCTGTCAACGCCTCAGGGTGACGAAAACTGCTGAGGACAACCAGTCACAAACCACCAACTAGGCGTTAAAGCCACAGCAAATCAGTCATTTCCTTGCTTTGCTTCTGCCCTTTTAAAAGAAACATCTCTGCAGCTCCTGTGGCTGGAGTGCTCCTCACCTCTTCCGCTTTGTGGTGCCTGAATTGAATCTATTTTTGCTCACATGAAGTGTTAAAATTTTAAATATGCCTCAGTTTGTCTTCTAAGATTGGCCGTAGAAGTTGGATTTGTGCCCAGTTTCTAGAACAGTGGTCGTCCTCTGGTCGGGCCTTAGGCGTTACATGTACAATGTTCCTCTTCTACCACCACCTCCTGGATGCCTCCACCCACTGCCAGCTCCCGCACATCAGATCCCCTAGATGTGGTCAGCAATGGCTTTTACATGCAGCGTGCTCACCTTGTAACATCACAGACACTCCTCCGTCCTCCAGCCAGCATGTGAAGTGAAACATTGCCATTCCTGTTGAAGAGTCTCTGGTGTGACCACTTTCCCAAACACAGCCACTCCCCAGCTGACCCTGGACTGTTTTTTTCATTCGTGTCTGTTTTTCTTCAGATGATTTTCTAGTAGTTTATACAAATATGTGAATCTGGATAAACTAATATATTTTACTCTCAATTTCAGGTTGCATCCTTTGCTCTCCAGCAATCATTGCAGTGCTGTTTTCAATATGTCCACGCAGGCATTCAAAATAACAAAAATGCTTTTGAAAAATAATGTCGTAGGTTGACAGTGGTTTATAAATTATAGCATACTCTTATGCTCTTAATTCTTCTTCACAACCCTGCTTATCATGGCTGGAATTGCTGCTACACCTGTGGGGTCAGCTGGGGGCTGGCTGTAGCCGGGCCGGGGGCCTGACTGGGCCACATGCCACTTATGCCCCAGCTAGTAACTGGGGCTTGTGCTCATGGGGGTAGCAGGGCTCTGAGAGGGAGAGTAGAAGCATCATGGGACCTAGCTCTGAGCTGGCACACCATCGTTTCTGCTGCCTTCTATTGGCCATGGCAAGTCACCTAACTTCAAGGGGGGGAAAATCAACTCTGTCTCTTGATGGGAGAGGCTGGAATGTCACATTGCAAAGAGTGAGGACACAATGAGTCAACCTGGAGCCATTTTTGCAATTTGGGATGGCGCTTGGTGCCTTCCTCGAGGAGGTCGTCTAAAACCATTTTTCAAACATCTCAGGTTCCTATAAATCTCCACCTCTGGTTTGGCGGCCCCTAAAAATTCCTAGTCAGTTTTGGTGAGGGGACACTTGGTGACAGTGTTGTCTTTCGAAATGAGTCGTTCCGTTACTGACATTACATTGCTCCCCATACATTATTTATAAGGTTTCCCTGTTTGCATGTGCAAACTATTTCTGTGTATATTTTGAGAAATACATTGTACAGGCCTCTTTTTTTTTTCTTTCACACACCCTAGAGATGTCATAGAGGCAGTAAATGTGTCCAAATTTTTGAGAAATTGGAACAATCAAGACTTACCTGTATGGAATGCTGTTAACGATGTCAATTCCCGCTACAGTACCTTTCATCTGAGACACTTAGGGTTTGTTAACAGATTAAAAGTAGTAAAAGACGCGGATCGAGAGAATTTTCATTATCTTGTGCTCTGAAAACTTGGATTTTCATTGGTTTGAATGGGCCTGAAAATGCATTTCTATTACTAGGTGCATAGAAACCTCTAGCGGTATTCTTAATAAAGCAAGGTTAGTTATAAGCAATCTGAGTTATAAGCAATCATCTGATGGAGGGTAAATGTACCACACTCCATTTTAAGAAAAATACAATATAAAAGTCTTACCATGGAAGAAAATCTTTATATGATCTTTTATTAAAAAAAACTTCAAGAAAAATAAAGACATGACACCATATTCAGTTTAAAGTCAGTGACTTGTAAGAAAGGCAAAGCAAAGACAGTCTGATTAAGGCCGTTGCATTGTTCTGGCAATTTTTAGGTCTCACCCATTTCTGTGGCCTTTTTAGAACCTAAGCTTATAGGGCACAGAGAACTTCATCTTGACGTAGGACTGAGCAAATGCACGGAGCGTTTCTCAATAAATAGGCATTAAATTCTAAGTCCAGAAGGGGCCTTGAGATGCCCTGTCTTTACTCCTTGGTAGAACTGTTTTAACCAGCCCCTGAAAACAGATTTTTTTCTTTAAATCTCAAAATTCAGAGATTCCACAATCAGAACTTACTTCTCATATTCCCTTGTGGTCTGCTGTGGGCATCTGTCTAATGGTGTGAACTCTGCGTGGGGAGCCTGGCCTACCCTCCAGGCCCACGGTTTGGGCTGCTGTGGTGCCATGCTGTGCTCAGGGGCCTTCTTCTTTGGAGGTCTGAGCTCCAGTGAGCCTTGGTCATGTTCTTTTATGGACCCTTGGGTGCTTGACCACTCTGACCCTCAGTCTCATTTGCAGGTTCTGGGGAGGATTAAATGAGCTCATGTGATACCCAGGTGACTGAGGCAGTGTAGGCTCAGGATGAATCTTTGCTTCATTTTCATTAGCTGCGGAGAAGACGATGACCCTAGGGATGAGCAACGTGGACTCCAGCTTGGTGCCTCTCCAACGTTAATGTGGGTATGCCTCTCTTGTGGATCTTGTTAAATGCAGGCTGGTATTCAGTAGTTCTGGGTGGGGCCTGGATTCTGTGCTTCTAATGAGCTCCTAGGTGACGGTGACGCTGAGGGCAAGGGTCCAGCACCTGCGTTTTTCCCTTTCCGGAAGAGCAGGACGTCTGCCCCCCCCCGCCCCCCCCACCGCCCTGGGAGGAGAAAACATCCACAATGTGACTACTAGGAGCCAGCTTCCCTCACAGGCAAGGGACCTGTACCTCTGCTCCCAACCATTTTGTCTGAGGCGCAGCAAGCCAAAACACTGACATGCTGAGGTTTGCAGCAAAGAGGAGGTTTATTCACAGGGCAGCCAAGCGAGGACGTGACGTGAGAATAGGTCTCAAATCCGCCTCCCCAAAGGCAAGGGGCTTGGGGTATCTGTGGGATAAAGGTTAAAGGAGCAGGGAAGTATGAGACATGGGGAGCATGAGGAAAGGTGATTGGAAAAAGGTGTGCTCATCATTGTTCTGAGCTGGCGTAACTAGGCTACAGGGCTCAGCACATTCTCAGGCTGGAGTGTTCGGCCCTCTGACGGCAGGAGGTCAAAAGGCACTTGCCCAGGTGGAAGATCAGTGGTCCTCTGCAGTCTTAACCAGCTCAAACTGACTAGACACAGATGATTCCAAGTTCCTGGACAATACCCTGGGCAAACATCTTATTGCTTATGCTACCTGCTACTTGGAGGATGTGCAAGTGTTCAAGCTACCTTGATGAGTGAAGACAGAATTTGACTAATCCTTACACATGGTTTCACCTCCAGACGAGCAGAAGAGGCCTGTAGGCTGAGTCTGGCTCCTGGCACCTGGAATTGGAGGCAGATGGTTTAAAAACGGGCTCTCCCACCCTCTGTGTGATCTTAGGTAGGTAGACTATTGAACCTTCCTGTGCCTGTTTCTCCACCAGCAGCATGGGGACACTCAGAGTCCCTCTCTTGGGGGCTGTTATGGGGGTTCAGTGAGATATAGATGCATGCACAGGCACATGGGAGACACCCAGTGTGTGTTACCTTCATGCTTATTTTTATTAAGACACCAGTATTGTTAGAAGATTTCTGGTTTGGACAACAAATTAGATAGGTGGTCATTGCTATAGATTATGCAACAGCAATTCACATTACCATTTGCAAAAAAGTAGTTGGTTGTCCAATGGGGATTATAAACATCCATTTACCATGAGCTACTGAACAGATAGTTTACACAGTAACTACTTCAAGTACTATTTAGAATCAATTCTCTTTGTTTTCTTAAGCAATGGTTAACCCCCAATTTCGTGAATCCTACCAAGTAAGTCACTTGAAAATCATCTAGAGCAATCTATTTCACTTAGCAAGCCTAAAGCTATAGTTAAACAATTTTATTTACTGTTCTATGACAAAAATTACTCTGAACAGCTATCCCCTGGATAAGTAATCAGCTAAAGCTAGTTTGACTGACTAAATCGATTTACTGAGTTAATAAGCCAGTTGTTTTAGAATAGGTCTAATGCATATTTCTCATCCATTCTGCATTAAACTATTTCCCATGCCTAAAATGTCTTTTTCCCCATTCATACATATCCAAATTCCTACTTCTGTGCTGTGGGGCTTGGCTGAACTACACCTGCCTTTAGTGAAACTTTTCTCCCCTGCACAATTGGAGATAATTTTAGTCTCCTCATGACTCCCATGGGGTTACCTCTGCTGTGACACTTGACTGTTTGGTGGCATATTTTATTTTATTTTATTTTATTTTATTTTAAAAAGCCTTCCGTTACTCCATGCATGTCAAACGGTCAATGCTTTCTCTTCATAAACCTGCATAACAATTTTCTGAACTCTTCTGCTCTGGGCAAGATTCATCAATACACCAGGCAAACATAGTGAAAGAGGAGACAGTACTTGTGTTGTATTCAATTGGGCCTTGATACCTAAGTGTGACTCTTAACCAAGGATTATGCAGTAGTTAAGGACACAAATTAAAGTTGTTTAGGGTGTGTCCTAAAGTCTCAGTGGCAGAATTTAAATCTCTACTCTGGAAATGTAAACCTGAGACAAACTACTTCCCTAAACGTCATTTCCTACATCTGAGAAAGATAATAGTATCTACCTTGTAGTAGACTGAATAATACCATTGCCCCCAAATGTCCACATTCTACTCTCCAGAACCTGTGAATGTCACCTTAACTGGCAGAAGGGACTTTGCCAATGGGATGAAAGTAAGAGTTCTGAGATGGGGAGATTCTCCTGGACTACCTGGACGGGCCCAAATATAACCACTGGTGTTCTTGTAAGAGAGAGGCAGAGGGAAGTTTTACTCCAAAGAGAATGTGTTGATGAAGTTGGGGTTAGATTGATGTGGCCAGAAGTCAAGGAATGCTAGCAAGGAAACAGATTCTCGCTTAGAGCCTCTAGAAGGAGGATGGATGGCCCTGTCAACTCCTGGTTTCAGCCCAGGGAAACTGGTTTTGGACGTCTGTCTTCCAGAACCATAAGAAAATAAGTGTGTTTTGTTTGAAGCAAGCACATTTGTAGTAATTTGTTACAGCAGCCATAGGGAACTAATGCGTACCTCATAGGAACTATTTCTCCAATTAAAATGTGTGACTGGAAACACACTTAGTGGCATGTGTGACACACAGTAGTTATGCTACCGTAGGTCGTTCTTGGAAACTGAAGCCTTGGTTTTGAGAGATCATCAAAACCAGTTCAATGGTTGCCATGTTTCTCCTTGTTCATCCTGGTGACAAACCTGGTAGAGAGAGCTCCATCCTTTCCCACAGGACCCCACCCCTAGTACTTAGAGGGAAGCGGTTATGTCTCACTTAAGGCATTTTTCTTTTCCTTTCTACTTTTTTCTTCATTAATCTTCATCCAACTGGCCTTTCTAAATTTTACAGAAAACAAAACCATTTCTCAATGGATTCAGATACTACCCCAAGTTAATATTCCAATCAAGTTCTTGTTCTTCCGGGTCTCATCACCAGAAATTTCTGAGCCTAAATCTTCTCTAGTTTCTAGGATCACTCATTTTCTCATTTCTCCCTTCTCCTTTTAGTTCAGAGTCTTGTCAATTTAGTCCCTTCCCTAACCACAACTTATAGTAAGGTGACACAGCAAAGTGATGAAAGTCTAGATGGTCTGGTTTTAATCCTGGGTTTTTGCCACCTACTTACTGTGTGGCATTAGGCAAGCTATTCAACGTCTCTGGACCTCAGTTTCCCCCAAAAAAGTGACTATTGTGAATATTCCCTACCTATAGGGTTGCCATTATGAGGAATAAGTGAGTTAATATTTGGTAAGCCCTTAGAATAGTACTAGTTATAGTCTAAGCACTACAGTTGTGCTTGTTAATAATAATAAATGAAATTCCAAGCGTATAACTTACCCAACTTTTTGTCATAACTTTGAAGTGTCGGTCTATCTGTTGGCCAACGTTGCAGGTAAATGAGTCAAGGCATGGCCTGAGGCATTGCTACCACTGGGTGGTGTGTTCCCAGAACTTGGAACAGTGGTGTGAAATGGATAGTGGTTCTACCTGGAGACAGGGCAGACTGGAAAATGACAGCCTGGGAAGGAGGTGTGATGTCCATAGCTTTGTTGTCAGAGCTGCTGCCTGCTGAAGCACCGATACCGACCTAAGCTGTAAATGGGGGGCTGGGGAAAACAGGAACAGGATGGAAGATGACAGCTTGGGAAGGAGGTGTGGTGTCCATAGGTTCGGGGTCAGACGTGCTGCCTGCTAAAGCAGCGATGACACCCGAAGCTGTAAATGGGAGGCTGGGGACAAGAGGAGCAGAATGGAAAGGGAAAATGGGCAGAATGGAAAAAGATAGCCTGGGAAGGATGTGTGGTGTCCATAGCTTCGGGGTGAGATGTGCTGCCTGCCTGATCTGAGAAAAGAGAGTGAAAGTGAGAGAGCTTCTCTCTAGCTTCTAACTCTTCTCGAGGTCTAGCATGAACTGGACACTGGACGGCTCAGCCTGGGTCTTGACATTCCATTGTACGTGTCACAGAGCAAGGGCGGGCGGGTCAAGGGATGGGCTGGGGGCCCCACGCAAGCCCAGCCCCTGGAGAAACCCGGCCCAAGGGCAAAGAGCCTGACTCCTTCTGGACTTTCTATCGGCTGGGACTTCTCGCTGTGGGTGGCAGGTGTTTGGCACTGGATGGGCCACCATGCGGAGACTGTTGGTGACTGTGGAAGCCTTCTCCTCCAGAGCTCACCCTGCCTGGGCACCGGCTCTGCAGGCCCCTCAGCCCTGGATATGTATCGGCCAGCCCTTCCCCACAACGGGTCCCAGAGGCCAGAGCCTACTCAGAGGTGAGTGCAGAAGGCACCCAGAGCTTGCCAGGCTGTGGCCCGCCTCCTCCGTGGACCTCTCCAGCTTGTGTGCGAGCCGTGGAGACAGGAGCACCTTCTCCTTGGCTGCTGAGCTGCCAGCATCACCATGAGCCAGGCAGTGAAGGTTTCTGAGCAGGAGATGCAGAGCCCTGACCCGACTGGATGCTGCACCCCACGAGGTCCCTTCCTGGCAGATAGGTTCTTTCTTCACTTCTTTTTTGAAATTTGGTAAAACAACATTTAAACCTTGGCCTGTCCTTCAGGATATACAGATGGTAGTGGCTTAGCCGGGATTTGAACCAAGCCTATGTGATTCCAGAGCTCGTGCTCTGGACTCTGGTGCCTCCTTATCATATATGCTTCATGTGATACTTTTTCTTTTTTTCTTGAAGTCCTTATGATACTTAGCCCTAAGTGCCATACCTGTAATGAACACATACACTGTCCTGCAGGAGGTGTTCATTTGTTCAACGCGTGAATTGGTCATCCACCACACTGGGTTTTAATCTCAGAAGATAGGTCAGGGACCACCAGTTGTCAGCATAGCACCATCCCACATTTCTAACTGAGGCTTGCAGCCTAGATTTTTCCCTTTGGTCTAGTTTGAAGGATCCAGGTATGTAAAGCTTATATTCTAGATAAATCATGGGCTGTCCTGAAAGGAATTCATCAATGAATTATTCTGTATGGATTAGAAGCCAGTTTCTCTGGCCTTGGTGGAGTATATCCAGTAAGGCATCTCATTCATGTCTAGAAAGCAAGTATATCATTTATTGCAACTTCAGCATGGAGCGATGTATTGGTTTAAAATAAAGTACGATCAACAGAATTTGGTCATTGTGAGTATGCCTGCTGGGTCCACTCTTTACTACACACACATGTGTAACTCTAAAGCTTCTTAGGCCCCAGAGAGGAGACATACTCTTGTGTGTCTAGGACAAGGGAAACATGTGTTGCTATTCAGGAGCTGGAAGCTATATCATGACAGGAAAGAATTGAAAAATCCTGGTTTTGGTCTACACATCACTTGACCTTGTTCAAATCTTGTTTCTTTGGCTTGCTTCATTGGTGTGTTTTCTTCTCCTGGGACAGACATTGTGTGTTATATATCAGGCATGTAACATGTAGAAGTTTCAGAACCCAGAATCATATAGATCAGTTAAAATTTATATATTTAAAATAACACTGGGCATAATTCATATATTCCAAAATTAGTTTGACCCTCTGCTCATGAGATTCTTTTTATGGTATCTCAAAGCAAATTTGGACTTCCATCCCCAATAAACTTTGAGGTTGGAGGACATAAAAGCTATTGCTCAGACCTAAATTCTGTCTGAAAAAAAAGGGTAAATATTATAAGCCCTTTCTAACCTCTCCAAGAGCAGAAATGATTTACAGCTGTGGCATTGAACCATAATTTCTTGATCTCATTTGGGAAGAGTTCAGTAAGAAACAGTATCTTGATTTTTGTTTGTTTGTTCCCTGTTTTCTTGTCTTGCTTACCAACAATCCACTGTAATACATGAGTGAGTATGGTAGCAGGCTGAGTGCTCCCTGGAGCTCCTTAAATGAATTGTTTTTCCTAAAATGAATTTTGTCTCCTTGTTTTCAGCCCCTCTTCTTTCCTCTGCCCTTTTCTATAACTAGAGCTCAGCAAAAGCTGATTGGCTTTGTGCAGACCCTACTTAGGGTAATCTTTTCTTCATTATTTTATTCATGGCCCCTCCATTTCATTGTTTGCCTTGTCGAAATGTGTTGAAATCTTTCTGTGGTTGATGACTTCCAAAATGTCTTGGCTTTTATTGGTTGAATACTTTTCGTATTTCTACAGTTTTATTTAAATATGGTTTCAGGAGGACCAGAAAGTAAATATATTTCCTAGTCTGCCATCTTGAGATGAAAATCCCTGTTGATTTTAGCATCCAGTGTTCCCATGGGAAAAAACACAACCTTGGCATTAATAGAGGTAACACTCAAGATTTCAGCTTTTCTTGAGCAATCACTAAGCATTTAATATGTGCTCATTTCTAATGGGAAAATAATAACTATCTCATGGCGTTGATTAGAGGATTAAATTAGATAATGGACATGAAAATACTTTGTAAGTTTTAAAAATCTATAAAAATGTTTTTGTTATTATTTGATTTGTTGCTATTTCAGCTTTAGCTGACAGTTGTTTATGACCTTGCTTATGTGAGAAAATGCCTTCTGGTTTATTGTTTTGAAAGCCAGATTATACTTTTCAGTAGCTCAATGGAAATGACATCATTTGTGAGGGTTAAGGGTGAAGGCATAAATGTTTCTTGACACCTATCACTTTACAATGTTTTCAGGAACTAACTGACTCATGTATTCCTCTTCCAAATTTTGCTGAGGACCTCCTACCAGCCAGATGCCTTCCATCAGGTGTTGGAAAGCATTTTCTGGATTTTAAATATCTTAGGCTCTGTGGGACACATACACTTTCTGTAACTTCTCCTCCTCTTTCTTCTTCAACAAACTTTCTGAACGTGAGAACGATTATTAGCTACAGTCACACAGTTCCAGGCTGAGAGCCTGATTTGATTTGTGGCCAGTATTTGCCGATCCCTACTCTGCGTCCTCACTGAGGAGGGGGACGATGTTTGAGTAATCACTTCTTTGAATCAACTGTTAATCTTCTGGGGCTTATCCTTATTCTCCTGCAGTCCCTAATGAACATGGCATCCAGAGAGATCCTGTTAAAACATAAGTCAGATCATATCACTGAAGTCTCTTCAATGGCTTCTTCACAGGAAAAGCAAAGTCCTCAAAGTGCCTCCACAGCCCTAGAAATCTGGGCCTCTGTTTCCTTTCTGACTGTTTCCTTCTCCTCTCCACTTTGCTCCCTCTGTTTCCCACACACTGACATCCTTTCTGCTCCTTGGATACTCCAAACCCACTCTTGCCTCATTGCCTTTCCATCTGACTGTTCCCTCTGCCTGTACTATTTACTTCCCAGATATGCACCTTGCTCCCTTTCACAACCTTAGGTTCCCTCTTAAATTTTATCTTCCCCAGAAAGCCTTCAGTGATCACTTAGTTTCAGATCGCAGCCTCCTGCTACCAGGTAACAATCTCCATCTCCCTTCCTTGCTTGCTGTTTTTCTCCAGCACTTACCTGATATACTAGTTATTCTACCCATTTATTCAATTTTTATTTATGTATTTATACCTATGATTTTATATTTGCTTCTTTACTTTTGTCTCTCCCCTCAGCTCGAGAGAGGCTATATTCATCTGTGTTAATCACTGCTGTGTTTCTTGAACATGCCTATAAAACATACTGAAGAAGGGTGCCTGAAATTTGGTAAGGGATCAATCAATTTTCTTGGCTGAATGAAGAAATATGTTCATAAATTAATGAACAAATCTCTGGGGTTTCTGAATTAAGGACTAATGGGAAGAGGAAGGCAAATGGTTGGGACAGGGTACTGCAAGAAATAGTATTTGGAGTACTCTGATAGCTATCCTAATAGATAACATTTTGTTCCTTTAAATAGTTTTAATGAGAGAGCTGGGAACTAGGGACACACAGCATCAAGGTTTTTATAATGCATTCTGTAGAGTTCTTTTTAAGTGTATACAAATATCATTGAAAATATATGCATGCATGTAAACCTCTGTTACTTTATTTAGTGCTTTACAAGAGCCCCTCAAGGAAGGGGTAGTAGCAACTATCAGTGTCCTTCCTTTATGATGAGCTTAATTTATTCAAAGTTACATCGTAATTTATTTGTAACTGTGAAACTAGAGTTAGTTATTTAGTAGACCCTCCCTAGAAACCTATGACGTTAATAAAACCAACAGAAATGTGTTCTGTTTCCAATGATACACACACTACAGACTCAATTATGTGTCATCCATTTTAATGAAGGGAAGAAGTGATTTAACAAACACAGCAAACAGAATATGAAGTTTTGTCCTCCATTAATATTAGTAATGGATAATGTGGGCTCCAACACCTTCAAGGTAGCTTGAGACCATCATCTCTGTGTCATGGGCAGGGGGATGCTCGGCCAGGATGTCTTTCTCTGTTACTGAGAAAAATTTCCATAATATGTAACAATACTTACTGATACAGGTATGGGGCATTTGGGTAATTAGGATTCCGTTAGCATTTTTTTCCAGAAGCCTTGACTACAAAATGAAGATAGTAGATTTGGACACTTTCAGCTATGCAGAAGTTGTTTGGGTATTCATCTTTATGCCGAATGAAGTAAGCTTATTTCATCTCTGCAGCTTCCATATACCATTTTCCCACCTCTGTTTTGTGTTTGGAAAGACTTTTAGAAATTAAAACTCAAGTTAAAAAGTGAGTGACGGGCTCCCCTGGTGGCTCAGTGGTTGAGAGTCTGCCTGCCGATGCAGGGGACATGGGTTCGTGCCCTGGTCCGGGAAGATCCCACATGCCATGGAGCGGCTAGGCCCGTGAGGCATGGCTGCTGAGCCTGCGCGTCCAGAACCTGTGCTCCGCAACGGGAGAGGCCCCAACAGTGAGAGGCCCGCGTACCGAAAAAAAAAAAAAAAAAAAAAAAAAGTGAGTGACAACTTAAATGATATATGGAATATTTTGCTGACCTACAAGTGCATGCAGAATTAAATATGACCCTGTTGAAATGTTAATTTTATTTTAATGTGTATATTGAGGTGGAGTCTTAAAGGTGCCAGAAGACAAGCATTCACCCATCCTGTTTGGAACTGCAGCACACAGACACCTTCAGTTACCAATTCTGTTCATTCCACAGAATCATCTTGAGAAAACATACTGGTTTTTTTTATGTACCTGGTATATATCTTAATTAGTTTGAAGAATTTCCCAAATATCTGTTAATATGTAGTTCTCCAATTCCAATCTTGTCACGTCCTGTACCGGTGACACAGCACATAGGAGTTTTATTTCTCTTTCTTTCTCTGGGTTGTTCAGAACCCAACGAAAGAACAATGGAATGGCATCAAAGAGATCAAGGTTCTTGACTCAGATTTACCATAAAATAGTAGTGTCCTCTTGAGAAAATTATAGTTATTATAGGCCCCTTTCCTTTTCTTTACTTTGACAGAGCTGCACTAGATGACCCCAAGTAACATTGCACTCTTTGCAGTAGTAGCTTAGATGTTATTGGTTTTCTAAAACAAATGAAGACAATGACACAGGAAACTGTGCAACATCTCTGTAACTATGTTTTCTTAGAGTTGCCTCCATTTTGCAGATGATAAGATGGCTGAGCACAGAAGTAGATGTTTTGACCAGAGGTTCCAGAGTAGATGGAACTGAACCACAAGTTTCCTTCTTTCCTGAAGCTCACTTAGCCAAAACATAGGCTTCTGAATATTAAGCTGTAAAGCATATTATCAGTATGCTTTAAAAGAAGCGGTTCTTCTAGGATTTCTAATTAATAGCAGGAAGTTTTGAAATTCTTAAAAGATCATCTAATTTTGTGAGATTTACAGCTCTATTTTCCTGTCAAGCAAGTTCTATTAGTGCCAGATAATCATCTGAGCTTCTGGATGCTTCTCTGGACCTCTTGAATTTTTCTTCTTGCTATCTGAAATTCATGCCAGATAAGCCTTTTTGTAGAGAGTATGTACAGACTTGTCCATTTTCATATAAGAAAGTGATGCAGTGAGTCAGGTCGGGGGTTAAGCCCTCATTCTCAGAGTGGTATTGAGCTCCTGGTGAAATATAATCATCATTTCCTCAGAATAGAAAAGCAGTTATCTCAAGTTTTTAATGCCATTAACTATTTATACATTTACGTATAATACATATATTTATTGTACCTACGAGGTGTGTTCTCTTTGGGAAGTACAAAGCTATTTGAGACATAGGTTGTTCATTTTATTGTTTTCCCACAAATACTGTGACCCTTTGAGCAGGAAGGTCTATATTTTACTAACATCTAGAACAAGCAGCTAACACGGTGTCTAAGATGTAGTCAATGAATATGAAATAGATAAATGAACACATTTTTAAGGAAGGGCCAGGACATGAACAAATAGAAAATTTTCATTTTCAGTCACAAAGCCACAACAGATATAAAAATGATACAGACAACAAGTGCTACAGTCATTCAGAGAAGGCATAGAATTGATACAACAAGGATCTCCTCTATGGCACAGGGAACTATACTCAATACTTTGTAATAACTTATAAGGGAAAAGAATCTGAAAATGGAATCACTGTGCTATACACCTGAAACTGACATGACATTGTAAATCAACTATACTTCAATTAAAAAACAAACAAACAGACAACAACAACAACAAAAAACCAAAGAGGTCATAGAAGTTCTTACGGGATTCCAGAAGAGAAGAGAAGCCAAATGAGGATGGGAGAGAAGGTTTTTGAATCAGTTCAGAGGAAAAGTCACAGAGGAACTAGTGTTTGATCTGAATTTGAGATTAAGATTAAGATGAATTAATCTTAATTAATTAAGATTGCAACACAGGGATATTACAGATGAACGTAATCACATAAACTTACTATACTGAAACTTGCAGAGGTTATGAGTGTTGTTCAAGATCCCAAAGCAAGTGCATTGTGGAATCAGAATTTTAAGTGAGGCCTAATGAACTAAAAACAAACAAACGCAGAAACAAGCCCTTCCTGTGACACCACGTTGCCTTTGAAGTCGTTTTTCTGGTGGGTTGGTAGAAACTGGTTCCAGGGTTTCTTGCAGGAATGACTAGTTCTGTCCCCCCATGGCCCATGAGCCCCGAGTTGATCCTCAGAGTTTCCTTTAGAATGGACTTGCTAAAATGCAGACATGCAAGTATTAATGACGCCTGTGTCCAATCATTTCTCCTGCCATTGCCTACTTCACTTCTGGATTATATGAACAATTCACTGTCTTCATTTATGTTTTTCTCTCCTCCAAGAATTCCTTTCTCCCTATGGGGCACCTGGGAAACCCACTTCATTTTTCAAAACTCAATTTACATATTATGTCTTTTGTGCAGTCTTCTTTTTAGTGCTGTGATCACACGCTCCTTTTTGCTACCTTGCACTTCTGCATGCCTGATTGTTGCACTCACTACACTGTATTGGGTTTTTTTGTTATTTTCTTGCGGTATGTGAGACCTTTAAACCTTTATCAAGCCTTTAAACTTCCTTGAACCCATAGATATATAAATAATTGCATAACTATCCTCCCTCTATACAATTCTAAGATGATCATATCAAAGTATGGTCGTTAATTGTTTATTTTGATTTTTTGTTTTTGCGGTACGCGGGCCTCTTACTGTTGTGGCCTCTCCCGTTGCGGAGCACAGGCTCCGGACGCGCAGGCCCAGCGGCCATGGCTCACGGGCCCACCCGCTCCGCGGCATGTGGGATCTTCCCGGACCGGGGCACGAACCCGTGTCCCCTGCATCGGCAGGCGGACTCTCAACCACTGCGCCACCAGGGAAGCCCGCTACACTGTATTGTGATTGTATTTTTAACATATCTCTGTGTTCTCCTGGGCAACATTCCTTGGGGCCAGGGACTACTTTTTTTCATCTATTGATGTTGCCTTAGCATGTTACTTGTTGTGAAGTAGTTAGTTATAAAAATGAGATTTGAATAAATTAAAAATTGTCATGTACATATTACTTATTAGCACTTTACAGATATAACAGGAAAAAGTATTAATGTTGGTGCTGAAAGTTCACTTTTAGTAAATGGTGGTGGTACTTGACTCTACTTATAATATTTTTCCCACTATTTTATATCTTTTTACCTGATAGCTCTTCTTTATTTCCACCTATGTTTCTTTATTACGAAACCAAGAAAAACAGGTATGAGGGTAGGGCTAGGCCATACATGGCTGAAATAGTAAAGAAATTGTGTGGGGTTTTCGTGAGAAAATCCAGAAGCACACAGGTCTGCATGTTCCCTTTGAGGCATGTGGAGGGGTCTGTTTCTGATTTCTTTTACATTGTCAATGTGGATGATCATCTTTTACTGCTGGGGTGGTGGTGGTGGGGAGTGACAGAATGTTCCTTTCCTGCTCCTGATGTTTCAGTCCTGTCAAGAGAGCTCTTAGGTTCTTTTCAGCCCTGCTTCTTTACTGACTCTGCCCTAGGGTGATCAAGTGACTTATATAGAAAGCTTGAAAAGAATTAAGTGAGCATGCTTGCCTTGACTAATTCTGTCCTCTTCCTTGAGAGTGTGAGTGAGTGTCTTCTGTTTCTCTCATTCTGTGTATTACTAGTTAGTAAATCTGCCCAATTCTGGGGTTCCGTTATGTGATCATCTTATTGAAACTGGATTCTCAAGCCAGTGCTATCAACAGTAACAGGAATATTCGGCCCTCCATCTTTTCGCTTTTATCTTATTTCCTAATTTATTCCAAACCAAATGGAATTAAGGCATTGTACTTCCTGGAAGGTAATTAAAAGACCCTAACACTTGGTGCATTACCTGGGAACACTGAGAAATAAAAAGAAAAGAGCGGACATTTTAGAGAGCAAAATGTCCATGTGGAAGATATTTTGTTACTGCCAAGGAAGTTAGTCTAGTGCCTTGGTTTTTAATGTATGGTGGGATGTTGAGACCTTTGACTGTTTGAAAATATTTAGGTTTGTGCAGTAAACTGCTGAAGCCTAGAAAAGGTTTAAGGCATGCTGTATAAGTGTCCCGTGCTTGCTGGGAGACTAATAAACTTGGAGGCTTAACACAATAGAAATGTACTATCTCACAGTTGTAGAGGCCAGAAGTGTGATATCAAGGTGTCAGCAAGGCTGCCCTCCCTACAGATGCTCTAGGGGAGATTCTATCCCTTGCCTCTTTCAACTTCTGGTGGGTGCCATCTTCCTTGGCTTCAGGCCACATCACTCAGTTCTTGTCTCTGTCTTCACATCACCCCCTTTCTGTGTCTGTATCTTCTCTTTTGTCTGTCTCAAATGTCCCTCTGCCCTTCTTGTATAATAAGGACAATTGTCATTCTATTTAGGACCCATCCAGATAATATAGGATGGAAATCCCATCTCAAGATCCTTAATGACATTTGCAAAACTTTTTTTTTCAAATGAGGTAACAGTCAAGGATTAGGACATGGATATATCCTTTTGGGGGCCACCATCCAACCCACTATACCAGCCGTAAGATACTTTGATTTTGGCTGATGGCTGCAGCTTATGGTGTGGGAGAGTGGCTGTTTCTTTCGAGCCACTTAAGTAAAGGTCTGACATAAAGAAAAAGGGCATTAGGGAGTTCCAGGTGACTGAGCAATACCTGGAGCAGAATGAATAAAGCACCTGGAGGGTCTTCAGTATACAGAGACCATTACCTGGCACTTGACTTGAAAGTGTGCAAGAGTTTACAGGGCAGGAAAGTCTCAGGCAGCCGTCCACCTTGCCTTACTCTTCAGGTACAATTTTTCCCAAGCAGGCTTGACTGAGACAAAGACTCAATTGTAAGGAAAACATGTTTTGTAGAACTTGTTGGCATTGACACATATGGTCTGCCATAGGCTGAAGTGACTCCCTTTACATGTGGACCCAAGCTGACACTGGTTTTGTCAATTATGTTGGAGAAAGAAATGTTCTCTTAAAGGCAGCTGCCTTTGGTCTATGCAGTTCCATAGCAGGAGGCAGTGAAATTGGCCATGGCTGCCTAGGACTGTCAAATCTATGCATCACAACTGGAGGTATAATGTCACTTCACAGAACCCGTAATCAGTTCAGTACTGCAGTGTGAACCACAAGGTCATCAAAGAGGAAGGATAACTCAAGAGTCCATGTGTGACAGATGCTCAGGGCTGTGCACTGCACATGGCAAATTCATAGTGACAAATCAACGTCAGTCTTCAAAGATTCCTCCTGGTTCGAAGTTCGCAGGTCAGAAATTTCAAATAAATGGCATAGACTAATGGACATCCTAGTGAGGCTAAAACGAAAGAGACTTTATCTTTCTCTCAAATGCCATTGAGTTTCTGCTTTGTTCTTTGGTCAAATTCTGTACTGGATTCTGGGAACAAAAATGTGCCTAGTTTCTCTCTTCTAGGAGTGGGGGATTGATTGGCTTGCTTTTGAGATTGTTTTTAAATTTTGGGGATAGTGCTGTAAAATCAAATTGTATCTTAGTAACTCTTTGGGCTCTTTAAAAGCATGGTTCATGAGAGACTTGATAAACTGATAAAACAGCCAAGGCCCTGAGAGACCCACACCCGTGTCAGTGACAGAAGTCCAAGCTACAGATACTGAAGGAGGCCTCAGTCCCACTCAGGCAATGAAAGCCCTGTCACTGAGAATGAACCAAATGTACATTTGGGAGGATGGTTTATGGACATTTAGGACTTTGGATTTTTAACCCACAGTAACAAGGAAACTTGATTTCAAAATTGGGCTTTAATACTTTGGGACCTTAATTCATAAGAGCATTTAATGTGTGCCCTTTTAATTTCTCTGTGAAGAATTTGATACTGGCACAGGTGTACTTTCAAATTTGCAACATTTCTATGATTTCTGAATTGTATTACTGGATGCTTTTATGTATTTATCTTAGTTTTCACTTAACCTCATGAACTTTCTATGGTTAGCTGTGCTGTGGATGGCTGATAGAATAAAAAGTTGTTTCGGATCGTTGGATATGAGTAGCCCTGGAGTTATTTTAAGTTAAGGCAATTTCTCACCCATATCAGAGACTTCTGGGATGAAACTCTAAGTTGTCCACCAGCAGTTCCTGGAGGCCACTCAAATGAGTAGCCCCATAACAGTGTGAGCAGGACTGTCCTGATAAAGGTCTTTTCTTTTTCCTGAAGGGAGAGCCACATTCCGTTAATTACAGGCTTAAAGGCATAGTTGAGTGGGTTAAGAGATTGAAAAAAACAGGGAAGCATTAGTGACAATTTCCCTTCTCATTCCTAATGGTACCAGCATGTGAAGGGAATTTGAGTAGTATAACTTTTAACCTCCCTGCTCTTATATTCACTGACACTGGCTAGGTGAGGTGACCTACTTGACTGGCAAAGTTGGGAAGAATAACTGGCTATGCTTTGCTAAGCTCTTCTTTCCTTCATCTTGGAAGTGACTCTGGTGATAGAGAGACAAAAGTTCTCTGCTCCACTGTGGACATGCCCCTTTCACATGGATTTGCCTGGCACCAACTTGCTGCAATAAAGTGGGTAAGTCTGGATAATTCTAGAATTCAGTTGACAGACTCACTTGGCTGTCTCCTGAAGCCCCATTTTCCAACATGGGCTCTAACAGTAAAAAGTGACATAATGTGTGGGCTCCAGTGCAAAATGAAAATATAGTGCCTCTTGTTCAAACTGCAAAGAAAAGGTGTTGTTGAAAGTATTTGCACCGGGGTGCATAGTGTCCTCCCCAAATTCATGTTTACCTGGAACCTGTGAATGTGCACACGTAAATTCTTTTTTCAGATAGAATCGAGATAAGATGACATCATACTAGATTAGGGTGAGCCCTAAATGGGTTCTATGTGTTGTTCTCTCTTCTCTTTTTCTTGTATGTCATCTTTTTCAGCAGAAGTGTTTGGCTAATATTGGGAAGTAACACGAGTAACAAAGGATATGATAAGATTCCTTGGACATTCTTCTTTCTTAAAAAACAAACTGCTTTCTTTCTGTGTTAGAAGTAAGTTCAGATTCAAATGGAAAGCATGGCCTCCCGGAGCTCTTAACACCTTCACTTAGTCTTGGATGTGACCAGTAGCACAGAATTCTGGTGGAACTCAGTAAGACTCCAAATGGGTACCAAATAAGCATGTCATGGAAAGCACACCATAAGCAGGGTGAAAACTAGATGTGAATGGGGCAGCAGGAATGGTGGCAGACACACATATTGCACATGCCTCCTCTGCTCATGCATATATTTTATTGTCCCATAAAGTTTACTTACAAACGTAAGTTCAAAGATAAAATCATTAAGAATTTCAAGACAGCAATAGCAGAGCATGAAACCAAGCAAGCGTGGGGCCCTTCTGAGCATGGTTCATGCGGGACTTGATCAACTGGTAAAAGAGCCAAGGCTCTGAGATACCCACACCATGTCAGTGACAGAAGTCCAAGCTACAGATATTGAAGCAGCCCTCAATGCCACTCAGGCACTGAAAGGCCTGTCACTGAAAATGAACCAAAATGTAAATTTAGGAGGATAATTTATGGACTTTTAGGACTTTGGATTTTTAACCCACAATAACAAGAAAACTTCATTTCAAAAGAAAGTGTGAGGTCTTCAAGTTTGCTTTGGTTGTTGAGGGTCCTTTGTGGTTACATATCAATTTTGAAGTCGTTTCTTCTATTTCTGCCAAAATAGGGGATTTTGATAGGCATTGCATTAAATCTGTAGGTAGCTTTGTGTAATATGGACATTTTAACAATAGTTCATGAATGTGGGATGTCTTTCCATTTATTTATGTTTTCCTTGATTTCTTTCAATAATGCTGTAGTTTTCAGTGTACAAGTCTTTCATGTCTTTGGTTAAGCTTATTCCTAAGTATTTTATTCTTTTTGATGCTATTGTAAATGGAATTGTTCTCCTAATTTCTTTTTTGGATTGTTCATTGTTAATGTGCGGAAATGCAAGTGATGCATATATGTTGATTTCATATTCTGCAAACAAACTTTGCTAAGTTGTTTTATTAGTTCTAATAAATTTTTTGTGAAATGTTTAGCATTTTCTACATCTTTTTCAATAGTTTCCCTTTCAGCCTCAGTGTATCCTTAAATCTAGGGGACATTTTGACCTCCATCTTAGGCTTTCATCTTAATTCTCAACTTCTTCAGAGTCTTAGCTGGTTAGTGTTCTCCTTATTGTTTGCCACTTTGGAGAATCCAACAAAATGTTGTACTCAAGGTGAGACCTCTTTTCTCGTCCACCTCTGAACCTGAATATCACTTATTACTTACTTCATTCTCTTAGAACTTAGCATTCGAAGTTTAAATGGTGATCTTTCTTAAAGGAGGTCAATATGCTCACCGAATTCAAGACCTCTGGTGAGTTGTGTCAAGTGTGTAGGAATCATATTAACTTTTTGGCTGTTAGCCCCCCTGGAAACATTTCTAAAGTGGTGTTTGAACTTGATATTCAGGTTTATTGGACACCGCATTAAAGAGTTTAACAGAGTAAGAGTAGGCTGGTCATTCCTAAAGCAGACTTTATCCAAGGGTGACCTTGTAGCCACCTGCATCAGGCTCATCCTCTTTGAGTCATTGAGTGCCCTCAACCCCCCTAAACTGTAAACTCCTTATAAACAAGAATTATGTTTTATAGCTCTTGTTCCCCTTCCCTATACCTAAACATGCCTGGAATAGAAGGTGCCTCTATGAACAGGTGTTGCTTTATTTTAAACTACATTTAGTACATGTATATGTTCATTTCCCTCTGGGAAAGGAGGCTACATTCCACAGGATTCAAATATCAAGCCTTTAAACTTCCTTGAACCCATAGATATATAAATAATTGCATAACTATCCTCCCTCTATACAATTCTAAGATGATCATATCAAAGTATGGTCATTAATTTTTTTTGTTGTTTTTTTGTTTTTGCGGTACGCGGGCCTCTCACTGTTGTGGCCTCTCCCGTTGCGTAGCACAGGCTCCGGACGTGCAGGCTCAGCGGCCATGGCTCACGGGCCCAGCCGCTCCACGGCATGTGGGATCTTCCCGGACCGGGGCACGAACCCGTGTCCCCTGCATCGGCAGGCGGACTCTCAACTACAGCGCCACCATGGAAGTCCCCATTAACTGTTTTTAATTGCAAACAGATAATAAGCAAAGTGAAAGGAAGTTTTTCCACCAAAGTAAAGGCCAAAGTTCAAAAAGTCAAATTAATATTGGATTTGTTACTATTCTAAATAGTAAAGAACACTGACAAGAAATATCACAGTACTGGTTGCTATTATCATCTTTTCATTTTCCATTACAGTTGTTTATATTATCTTCATGGGATATCACTGAAGTTATCAAGGTTTCTTAATTGTCAAATTAAAAAACAAAATCCCTTGAAATGCCAATACAAAGAAAAATGAGTCAGAACATGAAAAAATGTTTTAGACAAGTTGACAACATATATTCGTTGCTCATTTCCCTTTCAGAGAGAAGTTCTATCTTATTCACACCCACATGTACAATAGACTGAATAAAATACAACCCCATCACTCAATGGTGATAAAAAAAGGAAAGACAAGCTGGTTCCAGAAAATTCCCCTATTTATTCCTAGTATCTGGTTGCATCTGGCAAAAAAGAGCATTTTGAAATATTCTCTAAATTTTTGTATTTTATTTTATAATAATTTGCTTATTTATCTCAATGTAAATATTAAAAACGCATGAGAAATATTTTAACATTTGGCATTTCTATCTATTTCCTTAATGTTTCCTTTGCGTCCTATGATGATCGTTTGGGATAGACAGCACATACCACTCTCATACTCCCCAGAGTCTATAGCCCCATACACATGCAAAATAGCTTGTGGGGATGTGTTAACATACACTTGGTTGAGGCAGGAAGGCTGTAGAGTACGTAGTTTTTACACCTCAACATTTTAAGTGTTTTTGGAAAGTAACCCTAGTTTGAGTGCAAGTTCCATCGATTTATCAAATGCATTTCAGGTATACCTAGGTATGTCCAGTAAAATGGTAAGGCTATATTACTGGGAGACTATTTACATGAGCAAGTGAAAAGACATCGTGAAAAAATATATTATAACCAAGAGTCAGATATAATACGTCAATCAAATAGAATGTAGATCCCAGAAACATATCCACACATATAAGGACAATTGAGTATTCAGCAGAGTTGCAAAGCCAATTTCGAGGAGAAAGGATAGTCTTCTTGACAAATGGTGCCGGAAGCATATAGCACACGGATATCGTGCATAGATAGCCATATGCAAAAGTATGACCTTTGATCCCTACTTCACACCATATAAAGAATTAACTAAATGTAGATCAAAACATAACTCTCTAAAACGTGGACAAAATCTTTTTGACCTTGGGTTAAGCAAAGATTTCCTAGAGATGACACCAAAAACAAGATCCATAAAAGAAAAAAAAGTGATAAATTGGGTTTCATCTTTGGAAGCCATTATTAATAAAAGAAAAGCCACAGCTTGGAAGAAAATATTTACAAATTATATACCTGAAAAGACTTGTGTCTCTAACATGTATAGAACTCTCAAAACTCAGTAATTAGAAAAAATTTTTTAAATTAAGAATATGGGTAAAAATATTTTAAAAGAGAATCCTGCCAAGGAGGTGTACGGATGCAGATAAGCACATGAAGTTGCTCAATGTAATCAATTATTAGCTAAATGAAAATGAAAGCCCCAGGAGATATCACTACACACGTATTGAATGGCTAAAATTAGAAAAGTCCAACCACACCAAGTATTGGTGAGGCAGTATAGGAACTGCAAGTCTTTTACACTGCTAGTGGGAAGGAAAATGGTGCAGTCACTTCAGTCAACAGTTTGGCTGTTTCCTTATAAGTTGAACATACACCTACCGTATGATCCAGCATTTCTGCACGTAGATATTTATGCAAGAAAAATGAAAGCATATGTTCATACAAAGACTTGTACATGGATCATCACAGCATCTTTATTTTTAATAGACAGAATTGTAACAACCTCGAGCACCCATCAACAGGCAAATGAATAAACCTACTGTGGTATACTCATACAGTGAAACACTACTCAGCAAAGCAAAGTGATAAACTATTGATACCCACAAAAATATGAATTACTCTCAAAATAATTACATTGTGTGAAAGAAGCCAGATAAAAGAGTCCTCACTGTGTGAATCCATTTATATAAATTTCTAGAAAGATGCAAACACATGTCTAACGATAGAAAGCCTATCAGTGGTCACTTGGGGATGTGGAGGGGTGGAATGTGAGGGAAAAAAGGGGCTTTATGAATGAGGCATAGAAACACTTGCAAGTGAGGATATGTTCCTTTTCTTGATTGTGTTGGCAGGTCCATGGGTATATGCATATTTCAGAACTTAAATTGTGTTCTTTAAGGATGTGCAGTGTACTGTGTGTCCATTCTGTTTAACAGAGCCATTAAAAAAAGCCTAAGAACAGATGGTTGTCTCAACAAATAAATGTAGCAAAGAACAGAAAAGTCAAGTACAGTATGATTTCTGTCAGTTGAGTTTTCCTATAGTTTATTTCCCTCAAAAAATATATCTGAGTCCTTAAAAGAGATGGGACTCTTAATAAAAGGTAAAAAAAAAAAAGCTGGCAAAGCCATCAGCAGGGTGAGCTCCAGCTACTTTTCAATTGTGGGACACTAGGTGCACAGTGCAGACATGCTAGGATGTTTGTTCTTCCTGCCCAATATTTTAGAGAGGATATTAAACACCCCCGTTAAATGCCTGCAAGTGATGGCCAGAGTGGAGTTTGGAGAATGATGTCTGTGATCTTTAATATGGTTGTGCCTTTGTAAAGAGTCTCACTCAGAATTTCCAGGGTAATTTTGGAGTCAACTTTTTTTTGTTTTTTGGATGATATATATTGTTTAACTCACCTCAAGAATATATCCACGTAGACTTGAAGTTAGGGACCAGCTGGTGTAAATTTGTGTGGTTATCTCCTGACCTAACCTTTTAGCTTCTTTTTGTTCCTTGATTGTAGTTAAGCTTCATCTTGCCTCAGGGCCTTTGTATTGCTGTTCCCATGTTCTGGAAATATTATTTCCAGAAAAATTGTCCATAAATTATTCCTTTCTATTCTTTGACACTCATCTCTTAAAGATATTTTTTTCCTTGATTGTCCTACCAGCCTAACTTAGTCCCAATTTATCAGATTACCTTACTTCTTTCACAGAATAATAATAAAAACAAATATTATCTTTGGTGTCTCTTTGTATTTAGATCAACTTTTTCCCAAAGAACACAAGCCCCACAGTGACAGAGGTTGTTACCTTTCTTATCCCTTATTCTGGGTCTTAGAACTGTGTCTGGCATGTAGTAATAACTCAAGGTCTGTTGACTATGTAAAGAATATGTGAGTAGATGAACAGATTTGGAGTTATTTGAGGTCGCTGTTAATGATGGCTGGTGTTGGTGATTAAATTAAAATTGTAGGTTTTCGAGTTGGAAGTGATCTTACTGAGTCTCACAGCTACGGCAAATCTCTCCCTACTGTAGCATCCCTGACAGATGATCAAGTCTGAGCTTGAATAACTGTATATGAAAGACCCTAACCAGGGCAACCTCGTAGCTTTCTTCAAGCAGATCAGAACCTTCCTTGGGAGTTTGCTCCCTACTATTCAGCTGTAGTTAGGAGGAAACGGTTTGATTTACCCAGAAGCATCTTCTCTCAGTCTCCTTGTTCTAGTTTCTAGAGAATAGACAGGACAGAGTTTCCTCTAAATTACATCCTTTTGGGTTTGCATTCCTGCTTGTAACAAAATAAGCACCATGCTATGGCAAAATTCCCCTTGTCTGCCACTTGTTACTACATTCCTTGTTAGTGTTTAGAAATAATTTGTCTTAATGTTCCACATTATAATTGATGGAGTAAAGAAATCAAAGCGATCTGGGGGTTATGTCAGAAGCAATCAGACAGATATATTTTTTTTAACATCTTTATTGGGGTATAATTGCTTTACAGTGGTGTGTTAGTTTCTGCTTTATAACAAAGTGAATCAGTCATACATAAACATATGTTCCCATATGTCTTCCCTCTTGCGTCTCCCTCCCTCCCTCCCTCCCTATCCCACCCCTCCAGGCTGTCACAAAGCACCGAGCCAATATCCCTGTGCCATGTGGCTGCTTCCCACTAGCTATCTACCCTACTACGTTTGTTAGTGTGTATATGCCCATGACTCTCCCTCGCCCTGTCACAGCTCACCCTTCCCCCTCCCCATAACCTCAAGTCCGTTCTCTAGGAGGTTTGCGTCTTTATTCCTGCCTTACCCCTAGGTTCTTCATGACATTTTTTTTTCCTTAAATTCCATATATATGTGTTAGCATACGGTATTTGTCTTTTTCTTTCTGACTTACTTCACTCTGTATGACAGACTCTAGGTCTATCCACCTCATTACAAATAGCTCAATTTCATTTCTTTTTATGGCTGAGTAATATTCCATTGTATATATGTGCCACATCTTCTTTATCCATTCATCCGATGATGGGCACTTAGGTTGTTTCCATCTCCGGGCTATTGTAAATAGAGCTGCAATGAACATTTTGGTACATGACTCTTTTTGAATTTTGGTTTTCTCAGGGTATATGCCCAGTAGTGGGATTGCTGGGTCATATGGTAGTTCTATTTGTAGTTTTTTAAGGAACCTCCATACTGTTCTCCATAGTGGCCGAACCAATTCACATTCCCACCAGCAGTGCAAGAGTGTTCCCTTTTTTCCACACCCTCTCCAGCATTTATTGTTTCTAGATTTTTTGATGATGGCCATTCTGACTGGTGTGAGATGATATCTCATTGTAGTTTTGATTTGCATTTCTCTAATGATTAATGATGTTGAGCATTCTTTCATGTGTTTGTTGGCAGTCTGTATATCTTCTTTGGAGAAATGTCTATTTAGGTCTTCTGCCCATTTTTGGATTGGGTTGTTTGTTTTTTTGTTATTGAGCTGCATGAGCTGCTTGTAAATTTTGGAGATTAATCCTTTGTCGGTTGCTTCATTTGCAAATATTTTCTCCCATTCCAGACAGATATTTTAACTTACCCTTTTAATGTATTTAATGCAGACAGTGTGAAGAATTGAGCAGTATAGTCACCGCATTATTGCCATTGCTGAAAAAAATGTATTTATGGTGAAATTTATGGTAATTTTGAAAGCATTAGCTGATGGGGGAATTGTCAGCTACATCTTAGTGCTCTGAGCATTTCTCAAAAAGTTGTGATACGAAACACCTCTGACTTTTCTTGTATTTCTGTTATGTTCAACTACTTCACAAAAAGCATTCTTCATATTCCTGAAATAATGATGGGCTTAGTTGAGATTCTTTTGGGTCCTAACGGACCAACATGTGTGCATAATAGTGTCGAGTTACACAGAGCCTGGATGTTTGGCTCCAGACTGAAAGCCTCATGGAGTCGTTTTTTCACATCTGTTCACCAATGTGTATGAATGGGAGAAAACCAAAGTTCTGGTTTGTTCAATCAAGGGGAGCCACACTCCTTTTACTTTTGCTGAGACAAACAAGTAAAGAGGTGTAAAATATCTGAAAAGAGCCTCTTAAGGCTTGGTAGAATGCTTAAGTGGGATGTAGAGAATATACAACAAAAAGAAGAGCAAGTGAGTACTGCTGGCAAACATTTTCAAGGACAGCTAACAAAATAATAATAGTAGTAACAACAATAGTAAGATTGATTTTAAAAGACTTAAGAGTGGCATGGATTCCTAACCACTCTACATGTATTAACTCCATGCCACAGCTCTGTAAAATGGGTGAGGTTATTAAGCCCTTGTTTTTCAAAGAGAAAGTGAAACACAAAGAAGTACCACTCCTGAACTCCCACCACTAGTAAGTGGTGGAGCTGGGGAAAAATTATCCAGGCAAATTAATTTCAGAGTTAGTGCTCTTAACCAGTAGGTTATGTCCCACAGGTAATATTTGCACATTTTGAAATCACTTTACAAATACTATTTTTACCCCTAAAGTACACAGGGAATACCCAGGGAAATTGGCATTATATTTATTTTTATTTCTTTGCCAATAATCTGTTAACTTTGGCAGTTCAGTATTCTTCTGCAACTTCTTAAAAATTCAGCCTACAATCCAAGAAAATAAGAGCTAGTGAAAATAAATGCCTTGTAAATCCAGTTCAAGAGAGCAACTAAAAACTAAGGTCCCCTGGATGTAAAAGAGAACGCAAAAGAAAAGGAGACAAGAAGCCCAAACCTTATGATTAAGCTCCACGTTGTTAGGTAAAGGGGCATTTAATTAATGCTTCTTTAATACCTTGTGCATGGAGGCATGGCTCTACAGAAGCCAAGGAGTCTCCCTTTCATCACTGACTCATGGTATGCTTCTGGCAGGGTCACTTCCTTCTTTGAGCCTCAAAGCTTTTCATCAAGACAGTGAGGGAAATGGAACAAGGTTAGCTCTCACAAGCCAGCTCTCATGTTCTCTCATGTTACCTGTGAGTCTAGGTAAGTGCCAAATGTCTTTAACATGACAGATTATATTTTTTCTTAACCATTTCTCTTCTCCTGATTTTTACGTGATTTGAACTTTAGTTAAACAGTAAAACGAGCCCTGACTCTACTGGCTGGAGCTAGACAAGGGATATGGATTTAGTGGGATGAGAAGATAAAGAACACCAGGGAGTAAATCAAATGTTTTACACCTGTGCTTAGCTAATTGTTACTCAGATAATTCAGACAATCTTACAGCACCTGAACCCTGAAATTCCTTAGTTCTGTTTAAGAAAAAGTAACTCTTCAAGTAACTGAACTCTGAGAATCATGTAAGTCATAAAGAAAAAGAAGAAATCTTATTTTTTGAATTAGTTGATTTCATATATACTGTTTCACTTTCATGATATTAACTAGCTATCTTTCCATTTTATGTTTGAGGAAAGTAAGGCTTTAAAAATCTCAGTAATTTTCTCAAGGTCACTTGTTAAGGATGTGGTAGGCAGCATAATGGCTCCTAAAAATGCCCTCACCCTAATCCCTAGAACCTATTAATATGTTACCTTACATGGTAAAGAGGACTTTGCAGATATGACTGAAGTTACAGACCCTGAGATAGAAAGATTATCCTGGATTACCTCATGGAACAAATCTAATTGCATGAGTCCTTAAAAGCAGAAAACCATTTCCAACTGTAGAAAGAGAGAGAGATGTCCTAATAGAAGCAGAATCAGAGAGATGCAACATTTTGGGTTTTTTAGGTGGAGAAAGGGGACTCTGAGTCAAGGACTACAAGTGACCACTGGAAGCAGATAAAGTCCAGGGAACAGAAACATCCCTAAGAGCCTCCAGAAAAGAATGTAGCTCTGCCAATACTTTTTTTTTTTCTTTTTTAACCATCTTTATAGGAGTATAATTGCTTTACAGTGGTGTGTTAGTTTCTGCTTCATAACAAAGTGAATCAGCTATACATATACATATATCTCCATATCCCCTCCCTCTTGCGTCTCCCTACCACCCTTCCTTCCCTATCCCACCCCTCTAGGTGGACACAAAGCAGAGCTGATCTCCCTGTGCTTTGCGGCTGCCTCCCACTAGTTATCTGTTTTACATTTGGTAGTGTATATATGTCCATGCCACTCTCTCACTTCATCCCAGATTACCCTTCCCCTTCCCTGTGTCCTCAAGTCCACTCTCTATGGCTGCGTCTTTATTCCTGCCCTGCCCCTAGGTTCTTCATAACCATTTTTTCTTTTTTTTTTTTTAGATTCCATATATATGTGTTAGCATATTGTATTTGTTTTTCCCTTTCTGACTTACTTCACTCTGTATGACAGTCTCTAGGTCAATCCACCTCACTACAAATAACTCAATTTCATTTCTTTTTATGGCTGAGTAATATTTCATTGTATATACGTGCCACATTTTTTTTTTTTCTGCAGTACACGGGCTACTCACTGTTGTGGCCTCTCCCGTTGCGGAGCACAGGTTCCGGACGCGCAGGCTCAGCAGCCATGGCTTACAGGCCCAGCCGCTCTGCGGCATGTGGGACCTTCCCGGACCGGGGCACGACTCGTGTCCCTTGCATCAGCAGGCAGACTCCCAACCACTGCACCACCAGGGAAGCCCTGTGCCACATCTTTATCCATTCATCTGTCGATCCTGCCAACACTTTTACTTTACTCAATTGAGACCAATGTCAGACTTGTAAGGTAATAACATTACATTGTTTTGAGTCACTAATTTTTTTGTAATTTGTATGAAAGCAATAAAAAACAAATACAGAGGTCCTACAACAGCCAGGCTATATATTTATACTTAAGTATTTCTGAAATGAATTTACCTTGTGATTGACAGCAGCAGCAGCTTCCGAGGGATCCCACCACACACCTGAGGCAAAAGCAGCCTAATACAAAGCAGTGACAGCATCAGGTCACTGCCCCACACTTGGGGTAGAGGGGGACTTGATCTACTGTAGCAGCAGCATAGCCTGAATGGGAACCCATCCTCCTGTGGCACTAGTCCCATCAACATTAGTCTAATCTGCTAGCATCTGCTGTGCCAACAGGCCCAACATATACAAACCCTCCAACTCAGTAGCATTAAGTGAGCCAGGCTCAGTGTTTCCTGAAACTCATATCCAATGGCACTGGAAAGCCCAGATATCACCTACTGTTATGAAAACATAAAAAAACAATAACAGAAGACTGGGAACTTCAGAAAGAAAAGGGGAACAATGGAATGGGTGAAAACAAATGGGGTAAATATCAGAGACTATCATTAGCCTCATGAGTTTCTTGATGGTCAAAGCAAAAATGATGACACCATCTGATGTGGTTCTCAATGCAGAGAAAGGAAATACTACAGAAAATCATACTTTAAAACTGGGGAATATTAAGAGACCTAAATGGAAGTAAAATTTTGAAACTTCACTTGAAGTAATAAAACACTGATTCCAGTAGGCTATGATAAGTTACATATGTATACTGTAATGCCAAAAACAACCACTAAGAAAACTATACAAACAGTATACACAAATGATTATAAATAAATTAAAATGGACTTATTAAAAAATGTTTAAGTAACCTACATGAAGGCAAAATAAGAGAAACACAGGATTGAGAAACTAAGGTAAAAGACAAAACAAAAAATAAAATGGTAGACCTAATCTAACATAGCAATAATTACATTAACTGTAAATGATCTAAATAACCAAGTCAAAGACAGAGATTGGAAGAGTAGATGAAAAATCAGAAGCATGATCCAACTATATACTGTCTATAAGAAGCTTACTTTAAACATCATGATATAGGTAGTTCAGAATAAAAGGATGAAAATGATATATCCTGTGAACGTTTATCAGAAAAAGCAGGAATGGCTATATTAATATCAGATAAAGTAGATTTCAGAGCAAAGGAAATTATTAGGGGCAAAGAGGATCATTACATAAAGATAACAGGAATAATCCACCTAGATGACCTAATGATACTAAATGTGTGTGCACCAAACAACAGAACTTCAAAATACATGAAGCAAACACTGAAAAAGGTAAAAGGAGAAAATTTTAAATCCACAATTATTATTTGAGACTTCAACACAGCAATTTATAGAACTACCAGAGAGAAAAATCAGCAAGGATGTGGAAGAACTGAAAACATCATCAATCAACAGGATATAACTGACATTTAAAGAACACACTCAATAAGAGCAGAATACATATTCAAGTGTCCATGGAACATTCACTCATATACCATATACTGGGCGATAAAAAAACATTAGCAGATTTAAAAGAATTAAAATCATAGAGAGTATGTTCTCTAGCCATAATGGAATCAGACTAGAAATCAATAACAAAGACAACAGGAAAATCTTCAATCACATGAAAACTAAACATCACAATTCCAAATAACTCATGGGTAAAAAAGACAGCATCAAGGAAAAAATTTTAAATGCAGAGAATAAAAGAATGCAGATATAACAGATCAAAGTTTGTGGAATGAAGTGAAAGCAATGTTGAAAGGGAAGTTTATAGCACTAAATTGGGAAAGAAAATATTTCAAAGCAATAATCTAATTTTCTATATTAAAATAGTAAAAAAGGAAGAGGAAAAAACACTAAACAAGCAGAAAGAAGGAAATAATAAAGATGAAACAGAAATCCATGAAACTGAAAATGGGGGGGGAATCAATGAAACAAAAGGCTGGTTCTTTGAAATAAACAATCTAATCAATAAAGATCTAGCAAGACTGATAAAGATAAAAAGAGAGATGGCACAAATCACAGATATCAGAAATGCAACCAGAGATACCATGACATATCCTGCAGGTTAATAAGGGACAAGTTATTATGAAAAAGTCTACACTATAAATTCAAAAATGTAGATGAAATGGACCAATGCTTCTACACCCAAAACTACCAAAACTCAGCCAAGATGAAATAGATAATCTCAATTTTCCTGTAACCATTAGAAACATTGATTTTTCATTTAAAAACTCCCAAAAGAAATATTCAGGCTTAGATGTTTCACTTTTACCCAAGACTTAAAGAATTAACACCAATTTTACATGACTTGATAAGAAATAGAAGTAGAGGGAACAGTTCCTAATTAATTTTATGAAGCCAGTATTACCTTGATACCAAAACCAGACAGGGATAGTATAGAAAGAAGAAAACTACAGACCAATATGTTTTATGAAATTGGCTGTAAAAATCCTCAGTCAGATATTAGCAAATTAAATCCAGAAATATATAAAAAGAATAATATACCATGACCAAGTGGTATTTATTCCAGTTATGCAAAGTTGGTTAAATATTTGAAAATCAAACAATGTAATCCACAATATCCAATAGATTAAGGGGGAAAAGTCATGTGATCCTATCCATTAATGCAGAGAAAGCATTTGACAAAATCCAATCCCATTCATGATTTTAAAAAAAGAAGGAAAAAAAAACTTCAAGCAAACTAGGAATAGAAAAGGAACATACTGAAACTCATAAAGAGGATCTACAAACAACCTATACCGACATTATATTTAACTGTGAAAGACTGAATGCTTTCTCTGTAAGATCAGAAACAAGGCACTGATATCTGCTCTCACCACTTTTATTAAATATATTACTGGAGGTTCTAGTAAGAAAATAAAGCAAAAATAAATAAATACATAAATTTAAAAGTTAAATTTTTAAAAAGTTTATTTAAAAGATAAAAGGACTATTCCTACTATGTTGAATAGGAAGGAACATATCCTACTGAATGTTGAATAGTAATATATCCTATTATATTGACTAAGGTAAAGTAAAACTGTCTGAAGATGAGATGATAATCTAAATGGAGAAAATACCAAGGAATCCACAAAAAGCTTGAGAAATAATATTAGTTTGTAAATGTTTTAGAGTACAAGGTCAACACAATTTTATCAAATTATATATTAATAACAAATGTGTAGAAGCTTAAATAAAAATATGTGATGCCATTTACAACTGACCTAAATAAATACTTAAATATAAGCCCAATAAGACATTTATAGGACCTCTATACTGAAAATTACAAAATGCTGATGAAGAAAAATTTTAAAGTCCCAAACAAATAGGGAGACATACCTTGTTCATGTATTAGAAAACACAACATAATAAAGATGTCAATTCTCCCCAAGAGGCTTAACACAATTACTCTTAAAATGTCCTTAAGGTTTTTGTGGATATAGACAAGCTTATTCTAAGATTTATATGGTAAGAAGAGGCTGAAGAATAGCTAAAACAATTTGTAAAGGAAGATTAAAATGGGAGGAATTAATCTACCCAATTTCAAGATTTTGCAGTAATGATGGAGGGTAGATACATAGATCAATGGAATGGAATAGAGAACCCAGAAATAGACTGACATAAATACATTTAACTTGCTTTTGACAGCAGTGCAAAAGCTATCAAGGAAAAATAGACTTTTCAAAAAATGGTACTGAAACAGTTGGACATCCCTCGACAAAAACAAACAAAAAATGAACCTTAACCTAAATCTCCACACCTTACACAAAAATTAAATCAAAGTGGATCATAATCTTAAATGTAAAAGCAGGACATTTTTAGAAAAAAAAATAGGAGAAAATCTTTGACATCTAGAACTAGGTGAATAATTCTTAGACTTGACACCAAAAGTATGATCAATAAAAGCAAAAACTGATAAATTGGATCTCATCAAAATGAGTTAAAAATGCTTCATAGAAGATCCTTTTAAGTGGGTGAAAACTCAAATTACACAGTGGGAAAACATATTTGAAAATCCCATATAAGACAAATGACTTGTATCTATAATATACAAAGAACTCTCCAAACAACTTAAAAAAATCCAACTAGAAAATAGGCAGAAGACAGGAACAAACATTTCATGGAAGAGAATATACACATGGCAAAGAAGCACATGAAAACATGCTCAACATCATTAGCCATTAGGGAAATGCAAATTAAGACCATAATGAGATATCAGAGAATAACTAAAATTAAAGTATAGTGACAACATCAAATGCTCGCGAGTACGTAGAAAAATTATATCACGTCACTGGTGGGAAAATAAAATGGTTTATCCACTCTGAGAAACAGCTTGACAGTCTCTTTTAATCCTAAAAGTAGATTCACCCTACAACGCAGTAATTGTACTCTTGAGCATTTATCCAAAAGAAACAAAAACTTAAGTTCCCACAGAAACTTACACATAAATGTTCATAGCAGTTTTATTTATAATAGCCAAAAACTGGCAACTACCCAAATGTCTTTCAATGGATGAATGTTGAAACAAGTTGTGATAAAATCTTATGATAGAATACTACCGAGCAACAAAAAGGAACAAATTATTAATATATGCAAAAATTGAAATGAACTTCAAGGGAATGATGCTGAGGGAAAAATTTTAAAAAGCCAATCTCCGAAGATTAAGTAATTCATGATTATGTTTACATATTATTCTTAAAATAACAAAACGGTGGAGATGGAGAACAGATTAGAAGTTGCCAAGGGTTAGAGATGGGGGTAGAAGGTACAGCGGGGGAACTTTGTGAGGTTTTTGTGGTCCCAGTACAAATAATACAGCAATCTTGGTTTTAATCCCTAAAGATTTTTAAAAGCAATTCCTAATAAGAGATGTCCAGATATTTAGCAATGGCAGCAGATTAGAGGTATAGCTCCCCAACATGACAACTTCAAAACAGATGGTACTAATTCAATGCATATGTTAATTTTTAAAAGGCCAGTCACAATACTTAAATGGTATATATCTTAATGATATTATTCTAAGGATCCAGCTATACCAGATGGACTAGCAGGATTTCCTGTACATTCAATCTTATTTAAGACAGTAAATCTTATAATAAGACAGTTAAAAAAAGAAAAAGAAAAAAACAAACCAACTACAGGTGGATATTCTCATAGGAAGATGAGGTGAAAATATGTAGCAGTGGTTCAAAAGTTTAAGCAGTGGCACCTAAATTTGGCTGCACATTAGAATCATCTGAGGCACTTTTTAAAAACCCTCACACTGACGGTTGGTCATCCTAGACTGATAAAATCATTTTAAATCTCCTCAGACGATGCCAATGTCTAGCCAGAACTGAGAACCAGCCGACTAAGCAGAAGGGGATGTTTCTACGAAGATTTCTTAACAATAAGTCCTTTCACCCAATCAGATTCACCTCCCCGCAACTGGGTAAAGAACGCTAGATGTTGTCCATACTTGCTTAGCTTTAATTAGCACTTGTGACTTGCCCAAAACCTAGATCATGTTTCCCCTAAATTTCATGTTATTCCCTACGTTTTTCAAACCCAGGGCTAAGGGGTTTGCCAGGATGAGATTTTAAGTGCTCACAGAGGGGAAGTCCCTGGCAAACCAGGACAGCCGTCACTCTACATCGAAATGTAAAGCATCCTAAATAACCCTGCCACTGCTCCCAGATCCTAGTCTGTGCCAACCAGTGGAGAAAAGGCATTCTCCATTACTACCACGGCAAATGCTGCTGTACTTGCCTTGGCTGGTCCCTATCTTTTCCAGGTGCCACTCCCCTTCACCTGCTGGTGGACGCTTTGGCCAGCTGACAATGCAGATATTTTCAAACTTTAACGTGAATAAAAATCACCTGGAGGGCCTGTTACAACAGAGATCACTGAGCCCCACCAGAGTTGCTGATTCCATAGGGCTGGGACAGGGCCCTAAAACTTGAATATCTGACACATTATCAGGGGACGCTGGTAAAGCTGGTCAGGTTGTTACCGAATGCAGGTTCCTGTGTCTGAAGCACAGTGAGGCCAAACAAACTTAAAGGTTGGAGTCTGGAGCAGAGAAAGGTTTATTGCAGGATCAAGCAAGGAGAGGGATGGCCCGTATTCCAAAAAACCCTGAAATCTCCAAAGGATTTCAGCAAAGCATTTTTAAAGGCCAGGTGAGGGAGGGACATCCCAGGGAATGTGATCAGCTTGTGCACAATCCTATGATTGGTTGATGTTGAGGCCACAGGGCAGGTAACATTATCCATCCTTAGGTGCCAGAAGGTCTGGGAGCTACATGCTCATGATCATCAAGGAGTTAATTTCCTCCATTGGGGGGTGGTTTTTAGCATCTGAAAACTCAAGAAATATGCCTGAGATACTATTATCTGAGTACTTCAGAGAGGAACTACAGCAGAGGATATGGAGGATGGGTCTGTCCTAGGAAGGCCCCATAAGGTACTGCTTGGTTACAAGGTGACCATACTTTGAGAACCACTGCTCTAGTGGCTTGGAATGTTAAGAAAGTAATGGAAGAATCCCTTCCCAAATCTAGATTCTAGTATCGCCAGCTATTTTGGTGGGGGGAAGGGTAAGTTTTTTCCTTTCTTGGACTTCTTATTCATTTATATCAAAGCCTATTTGAGGCAGTGCGCTCGGCTGTCCTGCAGATCTGTCTTTTGCTTCAACAGTGTTTGGAATGAACAGACCCAGGGACGCTCCTTGCTCCAGCCCCCGACCACCCTCCAACATTTTTCCTGTCGCAACCTTTGGAATCATCCACTCAGCGATCCTCAGCCTCCAGGACAGGCCAACACCATTTTTTTGAGCTTAGCTCCTTATCACTGATCAACCACGAGTTCCCAGGTTCGTCAGAATTATTCCATGGAGGTGGAGGCGGCCGTCCACCGCCTATTCAACATGAACCTGTGGACACTTACCTCTCTCTGAACTTCTATTTCGACAGCAACAATGGGACTCTGGACAGTGTGGGCCACATTTTTCGCCAACTGGCTGAGGAGAAGTGTGAGGGTGCCCAGCTTCTTTTGAAGATGCAAAACCAGTGCTGCGGCCGTGCCCTCTTCCAGGATGTGCGGAAGCCTTCTCAAGATGAGTGGGATAAAACCCAGGATGCTGTGGAAGCCACCATTCTTAGGGAGAAGAACCTGAACCAGGCACTATCGGACCTGCGCGCCCTGGGCTCTGCCTGCGCAGGCTCCCACCTCTGTGACTTCCTGGAGAGCCGCTTCATGGAGGAGCAGGTGAAACTCATCAAGAAGATGGGCGACCACATGACCAACCTCCGCAGGCTGGCGGGTCCGCAGGCTGTGCTGGGCGAGTATCTCTTTGAAAGGCTAACCCTCGAGCACAAACAGGAGTCTCTGAAGTCCAGCGGCCTCTGAGGAGCCCCTCTGGCGTCAGAGCTTCTGCCTGAAGCCCCGCTCTGCAGCCACTAGGCAGCTTTGTAACTGCCCTGGAGCCCTCTACCAAGCCTTGGACCAAATGGAAACAATAACGCTTTTTGCAGAAGAAAAACGAAAAGCCTATTTGAAACACCAACAGAATAAAGAGAAAAGATATATATATGTGTGTGTGTATATATATATATATATATATATATATATATATATATTCATCATGTTCTTTTAACATATGAATTGCCCCACTTTATCTGTGTGAAATAAGTTTGTTTCCGTTATTGGGCTGGTTCTCAAGCTTTGCTGCTCGTTTGAATTACCTGAAGAGCTTTTAAGAAAAACATTGGCGTCTGGATCCCAGCCCCAGAAATTTTGATTCAGTAGGTCTAGGGAGGAGCCTGGGCACGGGGAGGTCTCAGAGTTCCCCAGGTGATTCTAATGTGCAGCAACTTTGTGAACCACCTCTTGGCTTCAATCCAGCTAATGATCAGATATTAAATCTAAGACACATGGGCTAGTGCGTGAGCTCTGTTGCTAGGTGTATTCCATTTTCTTCCTCCTGGAAGATTCGTGCCAGGGAAAATGATTGATAGTTGTGTTACTTCTCTGAAATTGATTGAAATTTCCAATTAGCATGAACAGGGGAGGGTGAATGGGTGAATGCAATAAGGTGTATCATTTACATATTGCCCTATATGTATGGCTAGAAGCTTTTGCAACTGAGGTCTGCCCTACTTTTCATGCTAATGGTAATGCTTGTCCTCCTAATGCAGCTGTAAACTTTATAAGCCCATAGGTAGACAGCATCACAAAATATTTACCCCTCCCCACTAGCCCACTCTCAAGCTTCACTCTGCTTCCCCAATACACAAATGTACATCAATCCACTTGAGACCAATATCAACATATTGACCTTCAATTCTTCTACTTTGCAGCTTCCCTCTTATCAGGAGATGTCAGCATTTAGTGCAAGGACAAATGCTTACCTCTTGGTGAGTAACGTAGACAATGCCTCCAAGAGACAAATAGCCCTTAGGGAGGGGGAAAAAGTCTTTCAAAAATGTTGATGCCCAGAGGAGGCATTTTCAGTCATCTCAGCTTAGAGGTCAAATATCCAAAATAAAAAAGGTTAAAAAGAAGAAGAAGAAGAAGAAAGCAAGGAAGAAAAGAAACAATTTTCTTATCTCATAGTAATAAGGCAGTTTTCCTTAAAAAAAAAAAAAGACTTAAGCCTTAAATTCTCTTTCCTAATCAAAATGTGCTTCTCCGTCTTTAGACTATTCCTCTTATATCCTGTATTATTCATGATGTTTAATTCTTGAAATAGCACATGGCTGAAAACAGAAGCTAACCTCTTGTCCACTATGAATTAAATCTTCTTTTCCTAGGACCCGTCTACAATGTACAATTTGGGGTTTGCCAACATAATCATTTTCTCTGAAATAAGTTACAGCATTTTGCCTTTTCACTATATATAGTTATGCAATATATTGTTAACACAACATAGTTAATATAGTAAATACAACTATAACACACATGATATGATGCCACTTTGGTGATTTTCTTCATCCATGTAACTCTGAAATTTGACAGTATAGTTTTCATATTCTAATGAGCTGAGTATTACCTTTGCAAGGATAGAAAAATAAAATAAATTCATAATATTCTTGTGTGGTTTGCCCCTGGGGTGGATTACCATAATGGGGGGATATTTGAGCCTTTCCCCAAGTCATTAAAAAACCTCCAGCGAGCAGTCCCTTGTCCTCTCCAGGGAGTGGGGGGAAAGGATCTTTAATCATAATAATCCTGGGAGATTTCCTGAGAAATCTCGGAAATAAGACATCTGCTTCTGTGCCTTGTTGTTTTGCAGAATAGCAATGATTGCTTTAGCAGCTTCTATTGCCATATGTGTACAATAAGTAAATGAACATAAAATTGAATGAACGCATAAAAGAAGGATAAACCCACCCAGCTTAACAAATCCACTCTCTCACCTGCTGTGCCCTGAAACATGAAAGAAAGAATCACGGGATCATAAGGATTAATAAAATAACAGTCTCTGTTAACAATATTGACAGGAGGTATAAGGATAATTTGTCTGATGCGGGACAAACAGCTTAACTGCTTAATTATTTTTTTTTAAAGGGCAAATCATTCATTTATTGTTTAAAGATTGCAAGACAACATCTGAATTTCTGTAGCACAATTTAAATGTTTTACTTTTTTGATAAAGCAGAGTATAATAGAAAAAACAATTAGTTTCCAGTAATATCTATATCTCTATTCAGAATTAAGTCTTCCACAGACATGTAACCTGGAAACAAAAGACTGTTACAATAAGCAAAGCTTCAACAGAGCAGCTACTTTTTGGGCCAGGGAAAGGTTCATCCCTATAGGAGGATGATGTGCTATGTAAAATGGCTGCAAGGTCACAGCCTTGAGGGCATTGGAAGTCTATTATCCTATTCCACATTAAGTAGTTTGGTGAACTTCAAACGTCCGTTCATCTGCAACCAAGCTGGCAACTTTTAACTGATATTTCAAGCAGGTAAAAAATAAATTAAAAGAAATCCCTACACTGATGTTCCTTGATTTACACTGTAAAATGGTTCATTAACATGTAATTCTGGCTAAGAATTACATTTGAGACTCCTTGCTCAGATTTTGGTTAACAGTACAAATCTTTCAGAAATTCAAGTTCTTATTAATCAATAATTTTCAGCTAGGATACATTCAGGCATCAGCTGCAACTACAGAATAGGTGCACTGCCTCAGCGCTTTGGAAAGACATAACCTAGAACACTACTAGCAGACAAAATACCTGTTACTAGACAGCATATGTGCAGTAGAGCAAGACAAAAACATATATTCATATGTGCTGCGGACCAGCCGGAGAAAGAGGATTTCACCGCCCAGGACCAGAAGGGAAGGGGTAAGGAACTGAAGTAGCACCGACGATTGGGGTCAGAAGGACGAAGACAACTGATGGTTGCAAGGCAAATTTTATTGCGCTGCAGTTGCAGATTATATAGACTAGAAAAGGGAAGGTTGCCAGACGGTGGTTTACATTATGTACAGACTGTCTCGGCTCAGGGTTAACTTCCCTGGGAGAAAACCCATAAAGCCAGAATCATCAAAAATAACCTGCACGTGCAGGGGGGAGACAGCTTTGCTTATCTCAGTTTACGTTCTTTCTGATCTCTGGGCCCTGGTGATTTATTTCCCATGGAATGGAACAAGAAGGGGAACAAGTAGGGACAGTCCCTTCGAGCAGGCAGTGAGCGGCAGCATGCCTGGCACGTCCATAGCCTGCTCTCATGGCTGACTGCTTCCCACAGGTCCCCCTTTTTTATTTTTTAATTTTTGCTGCAAAATTATTCCATGAAGCTTAGTGCCGAGAGTAGTATATTGTTGCATGAGGATACGAAACAGACATGAGAAGATTATTATCAATAATAGGCAAATTATGGCCAGGGTAATAAATCCTGACAACCTTCCAGTAATCCAAGACTGAGGGTTTAACCACTTTAAATGATCCAGTAAAGTTTGAATTACATCTTCTGGTGAAATATCATGAAGATGTGCATTTTGTATAACCTGAATTTCAGCATTTAACTTCTTAAGATCAAGACTAATATTATTATCTGACCAAACACTCAGCAGATGCATTTTTACTTTTTCCCATTCCCAAATACAGTCATTGTACTTTTTAGGAGTAACACAAATCCATGTATACTTTGCATGACAAGCTAAACGCATCCTCAATTTTAATGCTGCCATCTGATCTCCAATCCCCATAACTGCATTTTTAAATTCATCTAACTTGTTATTAATCTGTAAATCTATGTGACTTTGTAAAGATAAAGCAAGACTGGTATTCTGAGATAATTGATTAGCAAAGTGAGCATGATTAATACTCTGTGAAAGAGCAAGACCGGCAGTAGCTGCGGTAGCAGACAGAGCAGCCAAGGCAAGTAAACTTACTATTAGCCACCCAATAAAGCATCTCCTTCTCTGCAAGGCTTTAGAGAGTTCCATCCATGCCTGTACTCCAGTATCTTCATACCAAGGTTCTCTCAGATGTACAGGCACCATAACATATATGGGTTGCTTTAGTATAAGCACAGATTGCGTTCCTGCAGAAGGGAACACACAACTACTAAAAATACAATTAACACAGCTAGTATTATATCCTCCTTTGGAAGAACTACCAATGTTAATAGAACCAATCAAAAGTGTATATGGAGGAGCAACACAAGTTATAACAGGTATATTGGAATAAGTTAGAGCTAGTTTCCATATATCCCAGTTCTTTTGAAATATGATTGATAAACCTATCTATGAAGGGAATAGAAGAGATAAGTATAATCTTGGTATAATCTATAGTACACCATATTTGGTTATTATTCCAAGATGCGTTGCAACGTTCAAAACTGGATCCAGGAAAATTAATGGTCATAAAAGGAGGAAATTGATTTTTTGATTTTCTGTTAAGAATAGTAACCTTATGTCCAGCTATAAGTATCCCTTGTCCTCCAAGTAAACACTTCATACAGAAATAATTTCCTGAATCTTCACCTGTAACCTTGGCTATAGTAATAGTGGAATCCCTAAGTGGTGAGGCGTATGAGATTCGACCTCTAATATTAATAGGTTGCCCATTTTATACCAAATGATGGTATCCTTAAGATCCTCTCGTCGGCTGGTAGCCGGGCATGTTAAGAGTAATGTTGGTTCCTGTAAAACGAAGGATGCCTGGAGGGCCTGACAAACTAATTGATTGATCCGTTCCCTCATAAACATCTGTATGCTCATAACTAATAGCCTTTACACATCCAGTTTCCAGATTCAATGGGCTAAGACAGACAGGATGGGTACTAAACCGGTTAGTATAATTTACAGACATATTGATTTGTTTTATATTCCCAATAAGAGGCCCATAAACAGTATCATTGTAAAATACAGGAAACTCTGCTTCAGACTAAGATATGGGTTGTAATAGTGGAGGATCAGGTACATAGGCCCAGTAAGTTGCTGCATTAACAGAGGGAACACATGAAATGGTTGCCAACATAGCCAAAAATAAAGTTACAGGTGTAACAGGATTATTCTGTTGTTTCACTAACTCTTGAGCTCGTGAAACCAATTGTTTAATTTGTCCCCAAGTTGGAACATCACTCCTTTGAGTCGTCCTGGCAAGTGGTCTCCTCTTCTTCTTTTTCTGAATCAACAGTGTCAAATTTTCGGGAGAGATGCAGAGCTTCTTCATCTTCTGAACTAGTTGTGGGCTGTGGCGAGCCATCTATTTGCTTGACTAAGCGCTCAGAAAGCCAGCGACATCCAGGCGCTGATCTGGGAAAGATACACACGTGACCACGGCCCCAAATCAACACAGGATCAGGACCATGCCAAGTGCTGGTTAACGGATCTTTCCAGAGGAGCTCCGGAGATTGAGAGGCCAATCTTGGCTCAGCCATCAACCTCTCCCCTGCAGACCAGCCAAATTTATCAACAGTGCAAAAATTTAAAATAAACAAAGCATGATTTATAAGGTTATGTGGTGTTGTTCTGTATAATTCCCCCTTTTTTATTTTTTCAATAGTTAGCTTTCAAGATCTATTTGCACGTTCTATAATACCTTGTCCTTGAGGGTTATATGGAATGCCTGTAATATGGGTAATTTGTAATGAATTACAAAATGTTGCAAAAGCAGCACTAGTGTAAGTGGGCCCGTTATCTGTTTTAATAATTTTGGGAAGGTTCGTGAAAGCAAAACAGTGTAATAAATGAGTGATAACATGTTTAGTAGCTTCTCCGGTCTGTGCTGTAGCACAGAGGAAACCAGAATAAGTATCAATAGTGACATGAACAAACTGTAATTTCCCAAAAGACGGGATATGAGTAACATCCATTTGCCATAAATGACTAGGTAATAATCCACGAGGATTAACACCATAATGTGGAACAGGAAGGTGACGTAAGCATTGCTTAACAATTTGTCGGGCAGCTTCACGAGTAAGGGAAAATTGTTTGCGTAATGTAGCCGCCAACTGATGGTGTAAAGCATGCGATTGTTGTGCTGCTTGTGAAGCAGTTTGATCATAACTTACCATAATATGAGGGTGTCCAGGACATGCACCATGAGTATCAACAGTATGAAGATAATGAATGCAATACATTAGCCATTCTTGACAGCATGACGAACAGAAAGTAGGAGTACGGTAAATTGGGATATGTCCTGCTTTAGGGAAAAGAGATTGAGGAGGAGGAGTAACTTCAACTCTATTCTTGGGAGGAAAGTGCACAGGATAAAGGTCACGTTTAGATGGAGTTAAAACATCTGCTGTCACATTAAGTTTAGTCAATGGACCAGGCAAGTTAGAATGAGCACGGATATACAGACCTGCAACAGGACCATCGTGGGAACGAATAAGCTGTTGAAGCAAACAAAAAGAGGATGATAATTCAGGGTCATTAGTATGTCCTATGGTCGCAGTCTCCAGAAGAAATAATAAGCTAATAAGATATTTACTATCAGAAAACAAATTAAAAGATATAGAAGGCAAATGTTTAAAAGCCATAATGACAGCATACAGTTCAACACGTTGAGCTGAAGTCAAGGAAGTTTGTCTAATGAGTTTTGTTCCGTCGTCAATGATTACAGTATCCACTCCTGAAGAAGAACCGTCTGTAAAAACCAAAGGTACATGAGGAATAGGCTGTTGCCTAATTATAGAAGGAAAGATATAAGAGTTAAGTTTGCTGAACTGGATCAATTTATCAGCAGGGTAATGGCATTCCAAGGTATCTGAAAATCCTGCAAGAGCAAGACCCCATTAATTACTATGTTGAAAAAGCCAATTTTGTTGACTAACTGAATAAGGGATAATAATTTGAGAAGGTTCTGTATTTATAAGTTGTAAGCATCTAGTTCTACCTTGCATTATTAAATTACTAATAAGTTCATAATAAGGGTTAATAACTTTAGAGGGTGTAGATTTCATATGAATCTATTCAATAATTCCAACAGTTTGCCATAAGACAGCAGTAGGCACATAAGGAGTTGGACAAATTATTAAGAAAATTGGAAGGTGAGTATGAACTCTAGTTAATTGTGTAGAACTGACAGATCTATTGACTATTTGTAAAGCTTGAAATCCTTCTGGAGTCATAGAGCGTGAAGAAGGATCTGAGTCACCTTTAAGAATATCCAACAAAGGCTGTAATTGAGCAGTAGTAAGTTTTAAGGAAGCCCTTAGCCAATTAATATCTCCAAGTAATTTTTGAAAATCATTTCATGTTTTCAAATTATCAACTCAAATTTGCAGTTTTTGAGGCCTAATAGTAGTGTTATCAATATATTTTCCCAAATATAAAAATGGAGATTGTCTTTGAGTTTTTTTTGAGGCAATGACCAAGCCAAATGATCGTAAGGATTGTTGTAAAAATTGAAAAGCAGTCTCTAATAAAGAAATATTATTAGTGGCTAAAAGTATATCATCCATATAATGTATGAGCTATAACGTTGGAAACCTTTTTCTCACAGGAGTCAAGGCCTGAGCCACATATTTTTAGCATAATGTAGGACTATTTGCCATGCCCTGAGGCTATATTTTCCATTGACATCTCCTCATGGGTTCCTTAAAATATAAGGAAGGCAAGCTAAAAGCAAAATGTTTTCTATCTTCAGGAAACAAAGGAATAGTGAAAAAACAATCTTTTAAATCTATAACTAAAACATGATAATTGTGTAGTATGGCTGTTGGAGAGGGTAGGCCTGGTTGCAGAGCTCCCATTATTAGCATAGTTTTATTAACAGCTCTTAGATCCTGTAATAACCTATATTTTCCAGATTTTTTCTTGATAATAAAAATAGGAGTATTCCAAGGACTATTGGAAATTTCTAAATGCCCTAATTGTTCCAGTACTAATTGTTCTGCAGCTTCTAATTTCTCCGTTGTGAGGGGCCATTGGTCCACCCACACAGGGTCATCAGTCAGCCAAGTAATTGGATCAGCAGTGAGTGGAGGAGAATCCAAGGCCCCTAAGAAAAACCTAAACCTTGTCTATCATTGTTTATTTTCACATCAGTAGGATAGACAGTTCCTTGTTGATTTGTTCCCAGCCCTTTTGTGGGAAGAAATCCTTGATTCAACATCATATTAGAGACTTGAGAATTTGGACTATAAAGTAATACTCCCATTTCTTTTAATATATCTCGGCCCCAGAGGTTTAAAGTCAGCTCAGGCAAAACATAAGGCTGGAAGTATCCTGAATGGCCCTCACTATCTTGCCATAATAATAACTGACTACTTTGCACAGGAGAAGAACTTTGTCCTATTCCTTGAAGTTATGTAATAGTAGGACTAATGGGCCAATGTTTAGGCCAGTGTATCTGTGCATAACAGAGACATCAGCTCCAGTGTCTAACAAACCTGAAAAAACCTTTCCATTAATGGTTAATTTCATTTCTGGACGTTCTTTCCCTATCTTCTGAATCCAGTAGGCAGCATTAGATGATCCAAAAGCCTCTGTTTCTCTCTTTTGATGTAAAATTTGTCCACGAGGTACAAAGGGCAAAAGTAGCAATTGTGCAATTTTATCGTCAGGAGAAATAGTTATTATATTTTTAATAGTTTGTGCCATGATTTTTATTTCTCCTTCGTAGCCAGAATCTATGACTCCTGGCATAATAGTTAAACCCTTCATGGTGACACTACTTGTTCCCAATAACAGTCCCATCAAACCCTTGGGTAAAGGTCCATAGATGCCCGTAGAGAGGGCCTCAGGACCCATTTCAGGAGTTAATACATATCGGGTGGAGGTACTGAGGTCCAGTCCTGCGCTTCCTGGTGTTACTCTGGAGAGCGAGGATATTGTATGTTTTTGTTTCTGGTTAATGTCTGATTTATAATTTGAGAAGGATACACAGACATTGGCCCTATTGTTTGTTGGGGCCGGGGAAGGCCCCGGCAGGAGTTTTCCGACAGTGGTGTCCCATCCTTGTTGGCCACTGAGCGACAATCTCGTGCCCAATGTTTTCCCCTATTGCATCTAGGGCATAAACCAGGGATTTTCTGACCATCTGGAGATTTTTGAGTAGGGAAGGAAGGACTAGGTTTAGAATTAAAAGATCTACATTCTCTAGCAAAATGACCTGCCTTTCTGCATTTAAAACAAGTCTTTGTTTTCTTTTGATTGTTTTTAAACCCCACTTTAGTTAATGCTGCAGCCATAGCAGCACCCTGTATATAAGCAGGCCCAATGTCTGCACAAAGGCGAATATAATCCTCCAATGTTCCCCGTTTTCTCCAAGGTCGAATCGCAGCCTGACATGCATTATTAGCGTTTGCAAAAGTTAGTTGCTTAACTACAATTGTACCAGTGAGTCCATCCACAATGAGTCTCCCCACCGCCTGTAACAATCTATCTACAAAATCAGCATATGGTTCATTAGGTCCCTAATTTTTGAAAGATCCTCAGTTGTGTGTGTATAAGGTAATTTCCTCCAGGCTTCTAATGCTAAATGATGTATTTGAGGATAAGCAACAAAGGGATAAGTTAATTGATCTTGTAAAGAAATACATTGTCCTTCCCCAATCAGCATATTATAATCAACTGGAAAATTATGGGCCGCATTCTTTTCTGCTTGTTCAACAGCCCGTTCATAAAAATCAAACTTCCATATTAAATAATCTCCACCATTTAAACAAACTCGTGCTATAGATTTCCAATCAGCGGGGGGAAGAGCTTCTCCTGCAATAGCTTCTCCTGTCAACCATAGCAGTAGTAAAAGGAGCAGTGGGCCCATATTGAGCACAGGCAGATTTTAAATCTTTCAAAACTTTAAAAGGAAGAGCCCGATGCTCCCTAATAGCTTGTTGAGGATTATTAGGATCAGGTCTTTCTATGACAGGACAACAGAAAATAGGATCTTCTCCTCGTTTTATTGCTCCTTGTACAGCACGCTGCAAGGGACTGAGCATTTTTACAGATGTAGATTTTTGAGGAAGACAGTCCTTACTAATTTGAAGCTTTTTCACTGACTTATCTATCATAGCCATTAGAAAATGTTCCTCTTCGGGCTTCCCTGGTGGTGCAGTGGTTGAGAGTCCACCTGCCGATGCAGGGGACACGGGTTCGTGCCCCGGTCTGGGAAGATCCCACATGCCGCACATCTGAAATATTTAAATTAATTAGCTCTTTCAGTTTATGAAGTGGCAACGCAGTAGCTGATAATACAGTCTTTTCTTCTGTCAGAGGCTTATGTTTTTCTGACTTTACATTCAAATCAACACTATCATGAGAAGAATCTAAACATTCTTTTATCAGATTCCACACACTAAATGTAACAACAGGAGTATGAGTAGGCCCTCGAGACTCATAATAATTTTTTAAATCTCCAACTTTCTGCCAGATTTCTATGTCAACAGAGCCGCCATCGGGAAACCAGGGAGATACATCACGGATATGCTGCAAAAACTCAGTCAGCTGTGAGGTAGAAACTTTATTACCCCGAGCTTTAAGCATCGAAAGTAAAACCTGAGCAAATAATTCACACTCCTTTGAGCCCTTTTGCCCCGTCTTATTTTACTTCTGACTATTGCCTTATGCCTCTATTAGTTTCACTTTTATTCATGGCCACACATATTTTGCATAAGGGTTCTCTTACTTGCATTTTCTTTTTCTTTTAATTGCCTTCACGCTTCAGGTCCCTGTTCCGGCGCCACTTGCCGCGGACCAGCCGGAGAAAGAGGATTTCATCGCCCAGGGCCAGAAGGGATGGGGCAAGGAACTGAAGTAGCACCGACGATTGGGGTCAGAAGGACCAAGACAACTGATGGTTGCAAGGCAAATTTTATTGCGCTACAGTTGCAGATTATATAGACTAGAAAAGGGAAGGTTGCCAGACGGTGGTTTACATTATGTAAAGACTGTCTCGGCTCAGGGTTAACTTCCCTGGGAGAAAACCCATAAAGCCAGAATCATCAAAAATAACCTGCACGTGCAGGGGGGGAAACAGCTTTGCTTGTCTCATTTTACATACTTTCTGATTTCTGGGCCCTGGTGATTTATCTCCCATGGAATGGAACAAGGAGGGGAACAAGTAGGGACAGTCCCTTCGAGCAGGGAGCGGCGGCATGCCTGGCATGTCTGTAGCCTGCTCTCAAGGCTGACTGCTTCCCACACATATGTTGGCTTGTTTAAGCCTCAAGCCCTCGATCCTTTGTGGAAATACAATAATTTCTTTCCTATGGTTTTCAATACCAAAAACTCAACTTCCAGAAGGGCTAAAGTCTAATTTGTACTCTAAACCAAGTAGCAGTGCAGTTCACTACTACTGAGGCTGAATCCATAAAGACTTCAAGACCACGTCCAGAAGACAAGTTTTAATATATAATACCCTAGAATATTTGAAACATAATTATCATATACATAGCTGGTCCTTCAGAGCTTTTTACCTATAACGTTTTTTGATGAAAGTTATTTATGTACTGGAGATAACTGTGACTTACTGATCAAATATTTGAATACTTATACTTACCTGGGATTTCATTTCTGCTGAAAGAAAAAGGAAGAACAGGACTCAAAAAAAAAAGCAAACTTTAGAAATGAAAGTAAAAATCTTATCACACACTATCACTTTTGGAAGCAGCATAGAGGGGCAGTCAATGGTAAAACACTGGTGAAATAGGTCAAAACTCTAGGCCAAAAATCCATTATTATTATCATCAGTGACAGTACCACAACTGTGCCCTTCATAATTAATAATCACTCCTAAGAATCTTCATTTGGCACCAGATGATGTGTTTAAGAGAAACACTCTGGGAGGTTTTGAATCAGACTTGGTTTTTTGTTAGCCAAGTTACAGGAGAATTTTTAAAGTGGGGGGAAGGGAAGAAGGAAACGGACCAGAAAAAGAATTTAAGCCATCATCTATAAACCAACAAAGCACTGATAGTTCCAAACATTATATCAGACACTAAAATGAGTGATATAGGCTCAAGTTGTTTATAAAACCTATAAAAAGACTACACCAGCAAAGTCCCCATTTATCTGTAGGGTTCAGAAACTAAAACAAGGAATATTTTAGCTTAAAACCTTATCTCAAGAGAATCATATACACTTCACATGAACAAAAATACCTGAAACCAAACATTTTTAAAAGCTCCAATACCTAAAATATAAAGAAAAAAAATTATTCAGAAGACTCAATCAATCCATGATAATCACAAAACGGCTGGGCAATCTCTATCTCGCTTCCACACTAACTATCCATCCCATGGAAGACCAAGGGAGATCAGACCTTCCAGACTTACCTTCCAGACCTTCCAGACACCTGGCTGCTGCAAAATTCTATGGAGACTCCTTGTGGAACAGCAGTTTCCCATCTCTTGTGTCTCTCCCTATCATGATCATGCAGGAAGCAAGTCTGGCTGTGCTATTTCTTATCATTGTCATCCATCTTCAACATGGTATTGTACAGATAAGGAGAAAGTAATTCCCTTTCCCCCAGAAGGTTGAGGCTCAGGTACAGGGGTAATTCTCTTGTGCATACAGTCATTATTTAGGCTGACTCAGTGACTTCAACAGGCTTAATCATGTGATCAGGTTTGTTGCCAACTGCATAATGTTCCCACATCTGTAGATAGAGCCTCTCTAGTTCCATTGTGTATTGTTTGGTGTTGAACAGAGGGCTAGATGTTCTCTGCTTCCAGACTTTGCCACGAATTTTCTTCAGGTATTCTAGATCAGTTCGCAGTTTCACAGCTATGTCTTCGTATTCTTGTCTATTTTTAGCAATAAGCTCAAGACAACCTAAACAAGTAAGCTGGGAAGCTGCAACTCAGGAAGCAAGAGTCTCTCCTGGCATAGTCACCATGGGTGTCCCTGCCCAAAGGACATCCATCCCTGTGGTGTGTCCATTACAGATTGGAGTGTCCAAGCAGACATCAGCCAGCTGACCTCTCCGAACATGTTCCTCTTTAAGAGCAACAGGTGAAAAAATGATACGGTTCTGGGGGAAGGCCCATATTTTGTGCATACTGTTGAATATTAGGTTCTCCTACTGCTGGAAAACGCAACAGCCACAGTACACTATTGGGAACACCCTTCAGAATATTTGCCCACATCTGCAAAGTAGATGGGTCAATTTTATATAACTGATTAGTTACAGTACACAATGGCATCTTCCGGTAACCCATACTGAGAACGTGTGGTTACAATAATGGTATGGGGAACCTCCTCTCCAGTGGCAGCCTTATTGTTGATCAAGGTAGTTGCCAGCCCATTGCTAATACTGAATCCATTAATTGCTATCTGAATTTGTCCTCTGTTAATCATTTCAATAACTGCTTCTGCAATAGTATTCATTGGAATGACAGGCATATTAAGAGCTGTATTACTGCTGTCGGTGTTGTGTCCTCCATCAGGACATTTCATCTTGACAATTTTCACATCTGGTAGACTATCAAGAAATGCTTTGAGGTCGATGTCATTCAGCACAATCCGATTGTCATAAATGTGCCCATTGGACTTAAAATCGATGACTGCTTTCTTCTTCAGGTGAGGGAACATATTAGCATGATCACCCATAAAGAAAGTATGGGGCATATAAGCCAGTTTCTCAGAATACTGCTCAGCAACTTCAGCAGGTGAAGTTTCCTGATCAGTGATGATATAATCCATGAAAAGCGTGCCACTAGTCCCAGGGTACCCCAGCCACATTGCCTGAATAGGAGCTAGCCTGAGAGCAAAGAGTTCATTTCGAGCACCCTTGGTATAACCATTCATATTTACAAGGATGTGTATACCATATTGATGGATGCGATCAGCTGCTTTTCCATTGCATGGAATCTGAGAAAGATCAATGAAATGATTGGCTTCTGCCATCACTTTCACTCGGAAGTTTGTGCCATCATCTGGGCTCAGGGCATAACAGAATACCTCAAATTTATCAGGATTGTGCATGCCTGGAATAGACTGCATAAGATGAGAAGTAGGATGATTCCCAAAGTCAGAACTCACATATCCTACACGCAGTCGACCATCACTGAGCTTCAAGTCTTTTGGATGTTCATACGGTGGTTTATGAAGGACATTTATGTTATCCAAGCAGAGGTTCCCATGCCTCTCAGCAATAGCCTTCCTGACGCCATGAGAAAGAGGATACAGCATACTATGATGAGGCTGCACAGAAGGCAACCTATTCTTCTCTAACTGGTCAGCCACAATGCTGACCAACTTCTTCATTGGCTCATCATAGTCTGTCCAATCAGAGACAATCTGCAGGCAATGAGCCAAATGACAATAAGTGTCAGGAAAATCAGGTTTAAGCTTCAGAGCAGTGCGATAAGAAGCAATTGCTTCTGGAATATTCCCTGAATCCTTGTGAATGGAAGCCAGATTGCTGTGGGCATCCGCAAATGCAGGGTTAATCTGAATGGCACGAGTATAACACTGCAAGTCTCCCTGAACATCCTGCATTCTCCTTCAGAGTGTTTCCCATATTAGAGTAGGCATCAGCAAAGGTAGGACTGATTCGAATAGCCTCCTTATAATGCATCAGAGTTTCCTGCAGTTTTCCCTGATGCTTCAATACACTTGCTAAATTTGAATGGGCAGCAGCAAACTCTGGGAAGACTTCTAATGCTTTACAATACAAGCGAACTGCCTCTTCAATGTTTCCCTGTTCTCGTTTGAAATTGGCTAGGTTATTCAGAGAGTCTGCATGGGTGGGACACAGCCGGAGAGCTGTATTATAACAATCTTCTGCTTCGGCAACACTGCCCTTCTCTTTGAGAGCGTTAGCTAGGTTGCAGTAAGCATCAGGGAAATGTGGTTGCAATTCAATAGCTCGCCTGTAGGTGTCTATTGCCAGATCTATCAGGCCTTGCTCATAGTATACACAAGCCAGGTTGGCATGTACCACTGCATGATTTGGACTCAAGCTTAGGGCACAAAGGTAAGCTGCCACAGCTCTGTCACAAATCCGTGCCTCTTTCAAGACATTTCCTAAATTGATATAAGCATCCAGAAAATTGGGGTCAAGGGTGACAGCCTTTTCAAAGTGATGAATTGCAAGCCAAATCTCCCCTTGTGCATTGAAAACACAGCCAAGATTACTCCAAGCTACCACAAAGTTCGGTTGCATCTCAATTGCTTTCAAATAACATGCCTTGGCTTCTTCCAAGCCACCCAGGGCTTTAAGCAGGTTCCCCAAGTCACTGTGAACACGGTACAAATCAGGATTGTACTGAAGGGCAGAGACGTAAGCTTGTACTGCCCCTTCCATGTCACCTGCTGCCACCAAAGCAGCTGCCAGGTTAGTATAACCATCGATGAAATCTGGTCTGAGATGCAATGCATACCCGTAATGCTCAATTGCTTCCTGCAACTGCCCTGTTTCCTTGTACACATTCCCCAAATTCGAATAGGCTTCTGCCAGAATAGGGTTCTGTTTAATTGCCAGAGTACTAAAGTGGGCAGATCTGTCCAGCCTTCGACACTGGAAGTGTATAGATGAAAGTAATAAAAGTACACCAGTGTTGTCTGGCTCTTGTCTCCAGAGCTGCATGCAGTGTCTCTCAGCTGCCTCAAAATTTCCTGCCTGATATTCTCGATGTGCCAACTCAGCTAACCCTTGGAAGGAAAGCATACGTTTCGTTGGTTCTGTGCTGTCGGCCACTTTGCCCATGGAAGACGCCATCTGGAGCTTCTGGAGAGAGAGCGAAAAGGGGGTAATTGAGTCCCGCTGCCGCCACTACTGGCAAGAATGTTTCTAGAGGTAGCAAATACGAGGGCAGCAGCCATACCACTGCTTTGGCAGGCTTAAGCGACGGCAACAGTTACAGGCACCGAACCTTAGGAACTCTGGTTGGCCATCTACCTCTCACGGTCTTGAAATCTTAATTCTTAACCCTGCCCTCTTCCACCATTTTTCTCCTACTCAGGGAATAAAAATTACCTATACATTTGCCTTAGAAGAAATCAAAAGTCAGTAGTCCACTTTTTAAAATTTTGTTTTCTGTCCAGTTGGAAATGAAATACATGATTGAATTTTCTTCATCAGTCATATAGTCAATGTGGAAAACATTAGGGCCATGAATTTCAATACGGTAAGATCAGAAAATTTTCAATTGGCCTTCCCAAACCACTAATAAGTAACCAATATTGTATATAATGTTAAAATCTTAGAGACTGAGTTTGATATTTAAAAAGTTCTGAAAACATTAGCTAATTTTTCCTCATCATATTTCTCATGCCTCAAACCTGAGTATTACTTTTTTAAAAATAAATATTTATTTTTATTTTGGCTGTGTTCGGTCTTCAATGTTGTGTGCAGGCTTTCTCTAGTTGCGGCGAGCGGGGGCTACTCTTTGTTGCGGTGCCTGGGCTTCTCATCACAGTAGCTTCTATTGTTGTTCCACAACTCTATGGGTTCCTTTTTAGGTCCTACGAAGAAGCCTAGAAATTAGTTCATGTAATTATAGGTTTTTGCAAAATTGTCAAAAGTGAGATATTTTAACTTCCATCAGGGAAGACCAGCATCTCTTTCTTTGCCAATTTTCCTTCCATCATATTCCGCTACATTGGATCATATTGTAATGGCCACCGGCTTTTTTGAAATCTGGCTAAGGA
>NW_020837960.1:45575-59586 GCF_003676395.1 Aethalodelphis obliquidens | reverse complement strand
TATATATATATATATATATACTTTTGCGTTCCGCGGGCCTCTCACAGTTGTGGCCTCTCCCGTTGCGGAGTACAGGTTCTGGACACGCAGGCTCAGGGGCCATGGCTCACGGACCTAGCCGCTCCATGGCATGTGGGATCCTCCCAGACCGGGGCATGAACCCGTGTCCCTTGCATCGGCAGGCAGACTCTCAAACACTGTACCACCAGAGAAGCCCTAAGGAGATGTTTTAAGTGAGGCTATTATGTGATTTTCAGACACCACCATATGTAATTGACTATATACTATCCCATTACAGGAATAACTTCCAGTACTCCTACTGACTACTCTACTGACTTAACTAGCACAAGACACAGAAGCATAAGGACAAAAACCACCTTACAATATAGCCATGTCTTGCACTTCACAGCTCTCAAAGCATGTGTGTTTGAAGAAGAAAAAAAGAACTGAAAAGTATAAAACCATAAGCTATTCTGTGGAAAATTATTTCAATCATCAGGCATGTGAAAGATAAGTCAAAGATTCAGTTCTCATCAATGCTTAGTCAAAACGGAAATTTTCTTCTCTCAAGAATATACTCCAGGGTCTTCCCTGATGGCTCAGTGGTTAAGAAGCCACCTGCCAATGCAGTGGACACGGGTTCGAGTCCTGGTCCGGGAAGATCCCACATGCCGCGGAGCAACTAAGCCCGTGCGCCACAACTACGGAGCCTGTGTTCTAGAGCCCGTGAGCCACACCTACTGAGCCTGCAAGCCACAACTACTGAAGCCTGCGTGCCTAGACCCCGTGCTCTGCAACAAGAGAAGCCACCGCAATGAGAAGCCTGCGCACCACAACAAAGAGTAGCCCCCACTTGCTGCAACTAGAGAAAGCCTGTGCACAGCAACAAAGACCCAACACAGCCAAGAAGAAAGAAAGAAAGAAAGAAAAAGAAAGAAAGAAAGAAAGAAAGAAAGAAAGAAAGAAAGTAAATATTCCATCAATAATGTGTGTAATGGAATGGTGTGAATGAGTATTTTATCAGAATTCCTGTTATGCACAAACCTATAGCAGTACTGAAATCAGTAATGCATTTATAATAGTAAATATTTATGAGGAAGTAATCTATAGAGGTTTTCTTAAAGTTAACAATGAAAATTAATGTGACATTATCAATAATAAATTGTGAAGCTGAAATAAACTTTTCTAAACTATTAATAACTAAAAGCAAATTCTAATCAATCATGTTAAAAGAAATCTATGTCTATAAACTACAAAGTTTATTTCTTAAAATTTTATTTCTAAAATAGATAAACTGTCATATGAGGAGGCAGTTAAAGAATATATAGATAAAAGAGTGGGGGAAAAGTTTTATAGAGACACACCTGGCAGTAGTTAATTTTTAAATGTCATTTTTCTAGATTTTGTGACACCTATAGTATTGATATTTGAAAGCATTTAAAAAATTGTAATTTGAAGATTTGCTACTTCCAGGTAGAATAAAATATTTTGAAGCAAAACAACATTTCCACTGAGAAAAACAAAAAGCCAAATAAAATAGCCAGCATTCAATCAAAAAGTTCTAGACATACCAAGAGATAGAATCATATGACTAAAATTCTAAGAAAAGAACAGATAATACAAAAATATTTATATAAGATATTGTGTATCTTTATCAAGAAAAGTCTTTATCAATAAAATACTTTAAAATCATCAGAATATTCTATTTTATTTATTTGTATATTTTATTTATATATAGATATTTATATATTTATATAAAGAACTTAAAGATAAAGCCCTAGTTAAGGCAGTGACAATAGCAGTAGCAGTGGGAGTGAAAAGAAATGGTTATATTCAAGCATATTTTGTCAGTAAAAGTCCAAGATCAGATGTCTGACTGCATACATGGGATGGATAGACGGAGTGGGAAAAATCAAAGTTAACTATAGAGGTTCTAGTGAAGATGGGGTTGCCATCACCCAACCCAAGGGGTTGCGATCATCCCCAAGGTCTAGGAGGCTCAAAGGGAAGGTTATGGTCAGCAGAAAAGTTAATTGGTGGGAAAATAAAACTCCCAGTCTCTCCATCTCCTTATACCAGTTTTTTTTTAACATCTTTATTGGAGTAGAATTGCTTTACAATGGTGTGTTTCTGCTTTATAACAAAGTAAATCAGTTATACATATACATATGTCCCCATATCTCTCCCCTCTTGCATCTCCCTCCCTCCCACCCTCCCTATCCCACCCCTCTAGGTGGTCACAAAGCACCAAGCTGATCTCCCTGTGCTATGCGGCTGCTTCCCTCTAGCTATCTATTCCTTATACCAGTTTTGTTTTTCTGCTCATATACGTAGCAGCATTTCATCCAAGGGAAAGTCATTGATCTGACTGGTCAAATTAAACAACATAGTTCAAGGCACATTTACAGTGGTTACTTCCTCCACAATTTAGAAAGTCACGTTCACAATTTCCCTCTTCCTACACCATGGAACACATTGGTCATTCCTCCAAAGTTTCCACTCCATAGAGTGGACTAGAGAGGACGTTAGCTCAGAACTGAGAGCTTGGCATGAGATGGTGTCAGCCCCACGCAGAGCTCTGGCATAAGTTATAACCCAACCCAGCTCTACAGAGAGCTCTGCATGGAATCTTGGGAGTAAACTCAGCCATAATAATGTGATTCTGTTTTTCATTTGGTTTTCTTCCTTGCTTAACTTTCCTTGGCCACTCTGACAAACAAACTTTCAGGCATTCCTGGGCCACTCACTAACTTTATTCCATTTAATGTCATTCAGATTCCCAAGAAAATTAGTAACAATAAGGAGGGAAATTTGGAACATGGTGAGTTTTAGATGCCTGAAATATATAGGTAATTGAATCCAGTTAAGTAGCAAATTATCTGGATCTCAAATATGCCAGTAGAATAGCAGACTAAGCTCAATTTAATGTACTCTTACTGGAGACACATGTAAATTCTGGGTCAATTTTGAAAAAATTAAAAGCACATAGCTGAGATTAAAATAAAGAAAGGAACACTGCATGTTTCAGAAAGTAACAGAGAAATTAAATCCAGAGAAATAAGAGCAGACTGATGTCTATGGGTTCTGTTCCTTAGTATAGGCCTTATGTAAATAGGGGCTGGAGCTAGAAATCTAACATTACCTTGAGGCCAGGAATTTAGACTCAGGATGGAACAATATTGAGAAGTTAGTACAGATACCCTATAGAAATTTCTTGAGGAACTTCTTAGTCCATTAAGAGGGCCAAGGGAGGTGGTGAGGAAGATTGGTATCTCTTGAAAACCTTCAGGTACAGAAAACATCAACACCTCTGAAAAGTAGGCCTGTCCTTCCCAGAGTTGTGATGGCCAGGTTGTCACTAACCTGTAAGGCCCTGTATGAATCAGAAACTGCAAGGAGAATAATTCAAAGAAAAACAGATGCAGGATGGGTGTGGCAATAAATCCTAGGACCCTACCAAAAACAAAATTAAAACCACTCTAAAGGGAAATTTTAACAAACCACAGCAGATAGTATCCTAACCAGAATAGAATAATAATTCTGAGGAAGTTACTTTAGTTATTTAAGTAATATTCAATGCATTTCCATGGCCAGGCCCTTTTGAAGAATTCTAAAACATATACAAACAATTCATTTACATCTTATATCCCACCATCCAGAGCAAAATTCACTTAAGAACTGTACTGGTGGAAATTGGGCAGCACTATGGAGACAATAAAAAGGTGTTTATCATCAAAAAACGTGAAGGTAAGAAAGATAATGTCTAATTTTTAATTATCCTGTGGTTTATTGAAATCTTTTGGAAACCCAAAATAGAGAAAACCTAGGAGGAAATGAAGATTTAAATAGTTAGAGATTTATCAACTCATCTACAAAAGCTTTATTAATCTCTTCTTTTAATAACATTCCTGAGAGGTATAAATGTGTCCAGTGATAGGGTTGAATAAGCCTGAGAGAATTTCAATTGTTTACTATTCTAGGTCAGCTATTAAGACCTTTCAGGAGCATCTTTATTTTCATGGCATCATCCAACAAAAAGCAGAATATTTTACAGGAAGTCCTGGTCCACTTTTTGGCTTGCTTTTGTGTTTATGTTTTTGTTTTTTTCACATTGGGCGGTACATTAGGCTACCTATTGCATACTCCCTCATTCATGCATGCATTTATTCAAACAATATTTACTGAGTTGAGACATTTAATTAACACTCAATAAATGATGTTTAGATGAATGAATGCGCTTTTTATCAAAGTAAGTGTAAGTACTGAGAAAAATTACAGAATGTATGATCCCGGCCCCGCAAAAGCTTATAACTGTGTTGAGGATATAACATACGTTGTTGAAATAACTAATATATCATATTGGCCAGTTTCTAAGTTCAAAAATGAGTTTTTATAAATAATCAGAGCCTAAGGAAGACAAAGAAGGGACAGTTCATTATGGGTTGAATCTATCAATAAATGTACATTTCAGATGAGATTTGAGATTGACCTTAAAGAAAGAAGAGGACTTAGATATATGAACAGAGAACAAAAAAGGCATGGTGATAGCATGTGCATAGATAGTGTGGCCAATATTTATGTTCTTCATTAAGTATAGTCAGAGATAACCCAAATGTAACTGTTCCCATGGGTCCATTCTCAGTATCCAAACAAAACGGCAAATCCTATCTTAGTAAAAATAATGAAAAACAGTCTTTAACAAAGAGATTGTGAAGGAAAGGGGGAGAGAAAGGCTTGCATCCCACACCACACAACAAAACTTATTTAATTATTTATTTAATTTTCTCCCTCTGAAAATTTCCTCTCCCTCTCTCTGTACGTCTCTCTTCTCCCACATCTGGCCACACTCTACCAGCCATCTTTCCAGATCTTTCCAGAACTCTCCATCCTAGTTTTATTATACCACAATTTAAACATCTCACAGGTCTCCAGGATGCATCCCATCACTTATTCCACAAAGACAAACAAAGGACACTTCTCAGGATCACGTTTCTTTGAAGGAAGAGGTCATGAGGAGTGATTATAAATAATACAAGGTGGAGAACAGTGACTTAAAATACCATTTTTCCTCTTAGAATGTGAAGACAGGGAACTTTGGAAAACTAGAAAATCTAGAAAGGATTCATTGATAATTATTTATTTTCAATGAATAAAATAAAATGTAATAATATGGCTAAACTCTGACAGATTAACTTTTTCAAAAGTTGATTTCACACACCTTCACTACTGGGATGTTTGATAAACACAACCTTCCTTCTTTACTTTCTTCTTTCTTTGCAGATATACTGGCACCAAACTTTCAAATAATAAGAACCTTCCCATAAGTCCCTTGCCAGGCAAGATTAAGGTATAACAATCCAAACAAATTTTTGAAGAAGATAACTGGCTGAAAGCACAGGAAAAGAGCTGGGTTTCTCTTATTCAACAGTCACATAATGAGTAATGTGGGAATTGGTTTAAAATGTCTCTCTCCATGAGGGGCTAAGGTTAAGATTAGAACTTCTGAGGCCAGAAGAGCAAAATAACTACAACAATCCACATATTTTCAAGAGCCGCCCTTTGGATGTGAGGGATTGATTTTTCCCACTATTTTTTCAGCAACACAACTGGTGTCTTTATTAAATGACATAAGAGAATACAGTGTGGCCAAGAAGGCTTAGATTTCCTTAGCCCCAAGTCAGATATTCTCAAGTGACTGTCCACTCAAATTAAAAAGAGAGATTTACAAGAGGAAACTGGATACAATTGAGTGTACTTTTATTTCAACCCTTTACCTGAATTTTTTGTTTTGTTTTCAATTCTCCACTGAAGTGCCTACATTAATATATTTTTAAGAACATTTCCTTAAGTTGAAGTATTCATTCAGTATATTCATTTACTATAATTTAGAAAAGCCAAATGACTTAGGCAAATTCATTTCTACGTTGCCACAGCAGTGTATTGTGAACTAAATGACACCTGGCAGTTCTTTACTCAGATACTAACTCAATTAGAAGGCAGAACAAGGATACTTACCCATTCAGGGAAGGAAAGGTCACTTAGCCTCTGTAGCTGTCTTAGGTCTCTTATCATCACAGTAATAAACTGAAGACTAAAAACTGTATGATCATCTCAATAGATGCAGAAAAAGCTTTTGAAAAAAAATTCAATATCCATTCATGGTAAAAACTCTCCAGAAAGTGGGCACAGAGGGAACATACCTCAACATAATAAAGGCCATATATGACAAGCCCATAGCTAACATACTCAATGGTGAAAAGCTGAAAGCATTTCCCCTAAGATCAGGAACAAGACAAGGATGCCCACTCTCACCACTTTTATTCAACGTAGTTTTGGAAGTCCTAGCCACAGCAATCAGACAAGAAAAAGCAAATAAATAAAAGGACTCCAAAATGGAAAGGAAAAAGTAAAACTGTCACTGTTTGCAGATGTCATGATACATAGAAAATCTGAAAGACACCAACAAAAAACTATTAGAGCTCAAAAATGAACTTGGTAAATTTGCAGGATACAAAATTTATATATAGAAATCTATTGTATTTCTATACACTAACAGTTAACTACCAGAAAGAGAAATTAAGGAAACAATCCCATTTAAAATCGCATAAAAAAGAATAAAATACCTAAGAATAAACCTGCCTAAGGAGGTAAAAGACCTGTACCCAGGAAACTATACGACACTGATAAAAGAAATTAAAGATGACACAAACAGCTGGAAAGGTATACCATGGTCACGGATTGGAAGAATTAATATTGTTAAAATGACCATCATACCCAAGGAAATCTACGGATTCAATGCAGTCTATATCAACATATCAAGGGCATTTTCCACAGACCTAGAACAAATAATTTTAAAGTTTGTATGGAAACACAAAAGATCCTGAATAGCTAAAACAATCTTGAGAAAGAAGAACACAACTGGAGGAATCATGCTCCCTGGCTTCAGACTGTGCTACAAAACTACAGTAATCAAAACAGTATGGTATTGGCACAAAAACATCAATCACTGGAACAGAATAGAGAGCCCAGAAAGAAACCTATGCACTTATGGTCAATGAATCTATGACAAAGGAGGCAAGAATATGCAATGGAGAAAAGTCTGGGCTTCCTTAGGGATGGTTTCATCAATTAATTTGTTTTCTTAAATGGCCCATACTTTTTCATGTCTTTGTATACCTTGTGATATTTTTGGTTGAAAATTTGGCTTTCAAATATTATAATGTGGTGTCTATGGAAATCAAATTCTCCCACTTTCCCAGGGTTTTCTGGGCTTTTGATTGTTGAAGGCTGTAGTAGTCTGTTTGTTTAGGGACCTTTCCAAACTATTTTTGCAATGACTGTATTCCTTATCGTATGTAGGCACTGAAGTCTCTGTTCCTTTAGTTCATGTTTAGCTAATGTTTTGACAGAGATTTCCTTGAATTCCTGCACCTAAAACAAACAAAAACAAATATACACAAGCACATCCACATGCACACTCAAAACCACACACCTCTCCCCAGTGTGCAGATTGCTGGATCACTCCTTCAAGATTTAGCTGACCTGAATTGAGTTCAGGGCTCAGCCCATGGTAAAAACTTAGAGACTCCTCTGGTGTTTTCAGAACATGCATCTTATCTTGAGTATGCATGTGGCCTTCTTAATTTCTCTGGACACGTGTACTTTTTGAATGTTCTAATTTCCCAAAGAATCTCCCCCAACTTTTGCTCCTGCATCTTATGTGGTCTATTGTATTTCAATGCACAGTCTTCTGCCCCAGCCATCTGTGCTTTGTTAGTTCACCTTGCACTTTTTTTGAGCAATGACCGCTGCTTTTCCAGACTGTGTTCCAAGTTAGCTAAGACAGAGATAAGCATCTTGTGTCAGTCCTTCAGGTAGCTCCCAGACAGGTTAGAACAGATACACATAATAATCTGAGTGTACAGTCTCTTCTGCTCCCTCCTGAAGCAGGATTGAGGGTCCCATACTAGGAATGGTCTGCTGCTACTTTAAGACTATCACTGCATTAAGACTCCACCACTTTAAGACCATCACTACACTAACAGTGGATGGGGCAAGGGCAAGTAAAAATGCCACAGAGCTTTCCTGCCATTTTCAAATTGCCTCTTCCCTGGTTCAGTATGTGTTTGGTTGCTGTAAATCTTTGGCTGATTTCAGGACTAAGAGAAACTCAAATAACCCCACAACAAGAAACAGTATAATCAAACTCTCAGAAGCCAAAAGACAGAGAAAGAATCTTTTCTCCCAAAGGAGAAAGAAAAAAGAAATTTGTTACAAAGTAGGGATCCTCAAAAAGATTAATAGCTAATTTCCTATCTGAAACCATGGAAGCAAGAGGCCAGACATATTTAAAGTGCTGAAAGAAAAAACTGTCCACCAAGAATTCTATATTTGGCCAAACTGGTTTCAAAACTTAGGGAGAAATTAATACATTCCCAGATGAACAAAGGCTGAGGGCGTTTGTTTTACAACTTCCTACCACTGCCCTATGAGAAATGCTAAACTGAACCTTCAGGTTGAAATGAAAGGACACTAGACAGCAACTCGAAGCTGTATAAAGAAATAGAAATCTCCAGTAAAGATAACTACATGGGCAAATACTAAAGCCAGTATTGTGTTATTGGCTTGTAACTCTACTTTTTATTTCTTACATGATTGAAAAAACAAATGCATAAAATAATCATAAATCCATGTTATTGGGCTCACAAAGTATAAAGGTGTAATTTGTGACAACAATAATGTAAAGAGGAGGAATGGAACTGTAGAGGAACAGAGTTTCTGTGTGCTACTGAAGTTGGTTTCAATTCAAATTATATTGTTTTAACTTTAGAATGGTAAATGTAATCTTCTTGATAACCACAAAGAAAATATCAATAGACTATAAGCAAAAAGAAATGAAAAGGGAATCAAGAGTTCACTACAAGAAAATCGGCTAAGCACAGAAGAAGTCAGTAATGCAGTAAATGAGGGGCAAGAAATGCATAAGACATACAGAAAACAAGCAGGAAACAGACAGAATTAAGTTCTTCCTCATCAGTAATTTTTGAAAAAGTAAGTGGATTAAGCTCTCCAATAAAAAGATAAACATTGGCAGAATGGAGTTTAAAAAGAACCATAATCCAAGTATATGCTGTCCGCAAAAAACTCACTTGATTTCAAAAGACACAAGTTGGTTGAAAGTTAAAGCATAGAATAAAATATCCCATGCAAATAGTTAAAAAAAAAAAAAAAGAAAGAAAGAGAGAGAGAAAAAGAAAGGAAGGAAGGAAGGAAGGAAGGAAGGAAGGAAGGAAGATAGATCTGGGATGGCTACTTTAATATCACACAAAATAAACTTTAAATCAAAAACTATCACAAGAGGAAAAGAAGGCCACTATATGTTGATAACAAGTTCAATCTATCAAGAAGATATAACAACTATAAACATATATGTACCAAACAACCCTGAAATATGTGAAGCAAACATGACAGAATTGAAGGAAGAAATAGATAGTTCTAAAATAACAGTTGGAGATCAATACCTTGCTTTCAATAATGCATAACACATCTAGACAGAAGATCAGTAGAGAGGTAGGGGGACTGAATAACACATTTAACCAACTAAACCTAACAGCCATATATAGATCACTCCACTCAACAACAGCAGAATACACATTTTCCTCAAGTACACATGGAACATTCTCCAGGAAAGACCATAAGTTAGGCCACGATACAAGTACCAATACATTTTTAAGAAACTGAAATCATACAAAGTATCTTCTTTAGCCACAGTGAAATGAAGGTAGAAATCAGTAACAGAACCATTGGTAGCCATTTCCCATCATGCCTGCCACACATGATATAAAGCAAAGAAGGGAAAAACATATTTTACCATTTAGAAAAGTGGGAAAGAGGACATACCACTAACACAGAGTGTGTGCTGTTTCCCGTTGTCAGGGACAGAAATAAATTAGCATCATTTATTCATTAGTGCGTTAATTTCTTGGTCAATCATTGGGCAGCCAGTGTTTCTGCCTGATGGGAAGATTTCCTATACTCATGTTGAGTGGAGCCAACCTTGAAAGGGACATTTAAAAGGATTATACTGTGATGGGTTTCGCAGTACCCTTCCTCCTATGCCAGTATTTAGGCTGGGGTATTTCCATGGAGTGTGTACAATCATAGGCCCCAGGTCACCAGAATTTAGTTTGATTCCTTTTGTTAATACATTCCCTCAGTACTTTGTCTTTTGTATCCTTTTGCATTTACTTCATTCTTTATTATCACTGCAAAACAACTTTGTTTCCTGTTCAGTTGCCAAAAAGTGGATATCAATATCTCCTGAGTTTTACACATCACAGATCTGTTTTACATATCAGAGACAGAGACAGCAACTATTTCCAATGACTTTGAGACATACTTTGAACATGTGATTAACACGTGGAGTGTTGAAATGTGTGTCGAGCTCATTATACTTGCTCTAAAGATTTAAAAATCTTTATCTTTGAATAGTTTTCCTGTGCTGTCCCTTTGTGTCAGACTGTTAATGTGCAGTCTGGCACCTTCAAATAATGTGGCCTTGTAACCAATTATTTACATGTTGTTTTATCCTCAGAGAATCTTTTTTTTAAAATAAATTTATTTATTATTTATTTTTGGCTGTGTTGGGTCTTTGTTGCTGCACATGGGCTTTCTCTAGTTGGGGCGAGCGGGGGCTACTCTTCGTTGTGGTGTGCGGGCTCCTCATTGCTGTGGCTTCTCTTGTTGTGGAGCATGGGCTCTAGGTGCTGGGGCTTCAGTAGTTGTGACACGCGGGCTTCAGTAGTTGTGGCTCATGGGCCCTAGAGCACAGACTCAGTAGTTGTGGCACACGGGCTTAGTTGCTCCGTGGGATCTTCCCGGACCAGGGCTCAAATCCACGTCCCCTGCACTGACAGGTGGATTCCCAACCACTGTGCCACCAGGGAACTCCCCACACAGAGAATCTTAAGGTCAAAACATATAACTCGATTAATTACACTTCCTCCTGTTCACATTTCCCTCATCTTTTCTTCATCTTCTGTCTATGTTTCCTTGGCCCTGTTTATATTAAGTGCTTTTGCCATTATATTTGATTGTCTGTATTCCAGTGAGTTACCACACTGCTTTATGAGACACGGTAGGATATAAATGCATCTAAGTAATATATGTGTGTGTGTGTGTGTGTGTGTGTGTGTGTGTGTGTGTGTGTGTGTGTGTAGTTTGCTTGACTGCAGTGTTTTTTGTTTTCTGTACTAAATTCATTAGCATGGGTTGGTATAAAATTTAGCATAGGTCGATATGTAATTTGTAAACTAATAAAGTCTTAAAAGTGAGGAATTAAGTCTTTTAAATTTAATTATTTATTGCAAAGAGCAGAATAGCATACATAAACAGGTGCCTAATGAAAACTTGTATTCTAATTTAGAACTCTCACGAACACCTTTTTTTTGGTTCTTCTAATGGTATGATAGTAGGCCATTTGATTATTTTTATTTTTATGGCTTTAACTGTAGAACAATGAAATATTCGTAAATTTTAAAAAGTATTTTTCTTTATTCGATGCGGGTGGGATACTGGAGAAATGAAAGGTCAAACACCTATTGAGGAATCCATACTTGTCTATATATTGTGTACTTTTATTTCAATAACTGATTTAAAATTCCTAAAAGGATGCTATAATAAGTTATTATGCCATTTTACAGACTGAATTAAGTGAATTTTAGGGAGGTATGAAACTTGCCTAAGGCTATCGAGCTGCCAAGTGGTAGAAGTGAGAATTAAATCCAGGTATACCTATCGCCAAAGTTTCTGCTCATTTCTTTACATCATCCACTTTTAATAGCCAATGCCTTCCTGCTTACAAATATGACTGAGGTTTCCAGACAGTCAACATTGCTTTTTAATCAGATAGAAAAATTACTGTTGATTTTCTAAAGCCATATTCCTTTTCCATTAAGTGACTTTAGTTGTCCAAATAATACTTCCAGACAGTAGTAATCATACAATTGGAGACTAAGAACAGAACTCAGGGATGTGTCTAGCAGTCAATAAAGACCAACTGGGCTCACTGATGATATTTACGGTCATTTCCTCTAGACTAACATAATCTTATTAATAAGAACCTAATAATTCACAGTACTGCCCTTGCCTGATTGTTTGTTCTTCTCCCTCTATCACTCTCTTTCCCCATATTATTATTTTTTTGGACAATTTTTGCTGAATTAAATTCAGGGATTAACATTCAGGAGTACTAGTCACAAAAGCAGAGAATCTTAGCTCACACCAAAGGAAGAAAATAGAGAAAAAGTATAAACTATATGAATACACACACATACACACATGTACCAACTATATGTTGCACTTCTCTAAAATCTATTCGGTATCTGCACATTTATTGTATATTAGCAGTAAGACTAGAAATGAGCGTAATGCTCTATTTACAAGATACAGAAAACAAACCCAAATATGGAAATTACTAGCAATGAGAATGGGGAAGAAAGACTACAACAGGAATCTAGATGATATTTTTGTTTCCTAGCTATGATGCCAAATATTGAACTTTCAACTTGAGACAAGGAGGTCATAAAAAGTTGTATTAGTTTCCTAGAGCTGCCATGACAAAGTACCAGATACTGAAGAGGTTAAACAACAGAAATTTACTCACTCACAGGTCTAGAGGCTAGAAATCTGAGATAAGGTGTCAACAGGATTGATTTCTTCCGAGGTATCTCTTCTTGGTTTGTAGAAGCCATGTTTTCCTTTTGTCTTCACATGATCTTCTCTCTGTGCATGTCTGTGTCCTAATATTTTCTTTTTATAAGGACGCCAGTCATATTGGATTAGAGTCCACTCATTTGACCTCATTTGACCTCAATTACCTATTTAAGGGCCTTATCTCCAAATACAGTCATATTACGAGATATTGGGGGTTAAGACTTCCACATATTAACTTGAGCAGGACACAATTCAGCTGATAATAGAAGATAAGAGTAATTTAAGTAAGTAAGTAACTACTGTTTACAGTGAGTTGCTTAAGGATATGAATTTACTCAAGAAAAACTAGAAGAAATTACATAACACTGTACGTTATACAAAGATATTAAATAAATCGTCATAACATCCTGTGAGATGGGCATCAAATTAGACTAAGCAAGATTAAGCAACTTATCCAGAATAGTATAGTTGGTACTTTCCAGAATTTAAACCAGACATTTTCCCAGTTCCATTCTACATTGTAACTTCATTATTTGAAATGCATTTTGAGTCTTCATTTTGCTTAGTTTCTTAAGTTATATGGGGATAGAATGGAGTTGGATATTTTCAGTGACATTCACACATGGGAAAGGAAATTGAGTCCAGAAGCTTCAGCAATGTTTCCATGGAGAACGCTAACAACAGAACCAGAAACATCGTTATCCTTTTGGTTCAGTGATCTTTCCTAAAGCACTACAAGAATCAATTTTAAGAAGCCCAATGTTTTCTAAACTTTCACCAATGGGCTCTGTAGGGTCCTCTAACAATATCTAAGAGACTAACTAGTTTCACATTCCAAGCCACTTAAGACAAGGAGTTCTGATTGTTCTCTGTGAGGAAATCAAGTGACAATCATAGCTGGTAATTTAGCATAGTTTCTTCAGGGCCCAGGCAAAACCTAATACACAGTAATAATCATTGTTAACTGCATCTTTGACAAGGATTAATGAAGTATCAAAGAGGTCTATAAATTGGGAGAAATTATGATCAAAGAGAAACATAGACCACAGATATTTAATTAATGCTCAATTATTTATGAGTTTAACTTTGGTTAACCTAATTTTCCTTCTTCTAGACAATTTCCAATTCATCTCCACAAAGAGACCAGAATACTCACCTTCCAATACAAGATTTATTGTGTTCCTTTAATTAAAAGCATACAGTGACTTCTACATTCACTCCACAAAGTTTTGCTAGGAGAGAAAAGGAGACATTATATTTTGTCTTGAATTAGATATGCCACCATACTTGACTTAGC
>NW_020837960.1:0-45565 GCF_003676395.1 Aethalodelphis obliquidens | reverse complement strand
AAACTATTGACTTAATTCCTTTACTGGTGAAAGAACTCCAGCTATAATTTCTTGTGTCAGTTTTGGTAAACTCTATGAGCTAGGAAATTGTCCACTTAACATAAATGTTCAAATTTACTGGCATTTCATATGTTCTCTGTTTTTACTCTCTGCTATAACATTGTCCTGATTCTTTCTGTATATTATTTACTTTTGTTTTTGTTTTGCTTAATCAAAGTGTGTTTTTAAAATATTTTCAAAGAATATTTTTTGACTTACTAAATCACCTCAATTCTATACTTTTTTCTGTTTTATTAAGTTCTGCTCATATCTTTATTATCTATTTTTTCTATGTTCTGAGGGTTTATTGTTTTGCTCTTCTGATGTCAATTAAAACACTTGGTTATTAATTTTAAGAAATCTTTTTAGTTATAAATAGTTGAACTTTTTGAAGATTCCAGCTTAGTTGTAAGTATCTAAGGGTCAGCTCCTCCACATTATTGCTGGCCTAAGGCTTACTTCACCCTATAGCAATGTATATATTGACATTTTTTCCCCTCGACTTTCTGTGTTTTGCTACTTCTCACTTTTCTTTGGAGAGAAGCCCTTTGAAATACTCTTAACTTATTTTACAGCCAATAAGTCTTTAAAATAATGGGTATTTTTAAAAGATAGATCTACTTATATAATTAGGCAGAAAATCTGATCTGCCATATTTATAAAAACAGCATAATTTCACTCTTCTCCATGATTAATCAGCTGTATTGCATGACCTTCGAGTTTTTAGCTTTATCAATGACATGTACTTTAAAAATGTTTTAAAGATCCTAACCAGTCTTTTAAAACACCCTTGTTCCTTGTTTCAGTTCTAGTTTTATGTATATTTTCTGCCTTGTGCCTGAGTATTCCAACATCTGATGGATGGCCTTGGGAATCTAATTCTGGTATTGATTGCTTTTGCTGATTCTCTCCACTTGTAGCTGATTTCTTCATTATTGTGTAAATTTAGATCATGAGCTCATGTTTAGCTAAACTTTATCTGTGGGAAGGCTATAGGCCTGTGTTGAAGGTCTACCTCTCTAGAAAGGGTTTAGTTTTGTGTTTGGAATACCACTGATTTGGGAGCATTTTAAGTTGATCTCCTAGCTTCTGTTTGCAAGACTGCACATAAATTTGCAACCCAAACACTGTGAACACAGATCTGGGGTTCAGAATTCTCAAGATTTCCTACCTGTTTCCTACCCAGAGCAGAGGCCAAGAGAATTTGGTCTTAGTCTCCCTTTGCCAGCAGATATTTTTTTCTCCTGGCACACCCTTTCACTAAAGGTGAAGCTAGGGATAGATAGGTTTAGTTCTAACTTCCCATCTAGTAGGGATGGAGTCTTACCTCCTGCCTCCCATGTGGTCATGGCCATTTTAACAACAAGTCTCTATGTCAGGTCAGGTGTGTCATTAAACTATGGCCTGTATTCCAAATCCAGACAGATGCCTATTTTTTATGGCCTATGAGCTATGAATAATTTTCACATTTTAACTGGTAACATTTTAAATGGTTACCTAAGTACCTAAATAATATCCTCAATTTTGCCTCTTTGGTCTACAAAGCCTAAAATATTTGCCATTTGGCTCCATAAAAACAGGATTTCCAGCTTCTGTTCTAAGCTATCAAGATCTTCAATCCACTCCTAATATAGCTATAACTCTGACACATGTACCACCCTTCTTTCATGGGTCCTGGAAATTTCTACTGTACACTTCAAAAATCAACCATGCACTTAAAAATAAGTTGTTTACATTTAACCTAGCATACCTAACCCTTTTTCTTTAGGAGAGTTTTTCAAGTAATCTTGCCCACCGTATTCTTCAGAGCTTCATTAATAATGGCAAAAAATTAAAACAGCTTAACATTCAACAAATGGGAATTGTTCATAACAATTATAGAAGCACATACAGTAGAAAATTATAACCTGTTATTGAAACAGTGAGACATAACTACTTTTATTCTTAGAGAACTATGCTTATTTAGGTCCCTTTTGTTTAAATTAGTATATTTCTGTGTATGTATGTATATAGTCATGAATTTATATACACATACATTATTTGTATGATATATTTATATAAATATATGAAATACATACCTATACACACACCTTTGATTTATATTTGTATACATACACAGGAATATAATTATATATATTATATAGTTATATACATTGAACTGGAAACTGGTAGTATACATATATATGGTGTATAAATGTGTGTATATGTGCATGTGTAGAAAAGCAGGTTGAGAGATATGTAAGCATGAGTTAGACAGGGTTCAAGATTTTAAAAGTAGTTATGTGTAGGTAGTGAGGTTAAGGCCCATTTGATTGAAAATATTGCATATTTTTACATCTTGTTATGATGAACAGATTTCTATGTAAATAAAATTATAAATAGCTATACATACTCATGTGTGTAATTAAAATATATATAGTTTTATATATGTATTATATTTATATTATATAATACAATTGTCTTATACTAATACATTATATATTGTGTTATATAGAATATATTAACTATAGTGTATTATATCAGATAATAATTATATATTTATATATTATGATATAATTGTATAATCAATATTACAGTATATATCATATTAATATTATTAACATATCAACCATATAAATACATTTCATTACTCATATATTTTGTATATAATATATGCTAGGCAAAAGTATATATTAATATAATAGATAATTGTTATACATTAATATAAATATTAGAATATTACATTTATACATCAATATAATATTTAATATTGGTATATTTATATTTAATATATACATAGCTAATGCTCTTTAAAGCCATCTGCTACAAGTAGAATAAGACCAGGACTACGGCCAAAGCAAATTCTAAAAATATTAAGTTACTTATATTCATTTATATGTCATTTTCCTGGAATCTGCATCTGGCTATTAGAGAGCACACACAGCAAAATCAACAAAACATGCCCAGGAGGATATAGGATCCTTTATTTATTGGAACCTCAAAGGAAACACAGTGCTAGTCAGTCCCCCGTCAAAGAGCCAAGAGCAAACCTTGAAGCACCCAGTAAAAGCCAAATCAAACAGAAAAGCTTTTCCGCTTAAACTGGAAAAAGTTAAGTTCCCAAGAGAACCCCTACATCAACCACCGAAGCTCATTTGGCAGTAAAAACAATAATGTTCACCGAACAACAAGAAACCCAAAACAATAGGTGTTTTACCAAAAACAAAAAAAAAGCAGCTAATTAGTGTCTCTCCTGTTTGAAAGGAGGGGGTGGGAAGTGGGCAGAAGACCTGATAGAAAAGGAAAAGGAAAATAAAAGTTTCCAGTTTGACACTCAAGCTGTCTTCTGCATCCATTCCGTCAAGACCACCAAGTCAATGTGCAGGCTTTTTCCTCCTTCCCTTTTCTTTTCATGAGACTGATCACAACCAGCACTGCAGAGTCCATCGAATTAAGGAATGCTGTTGCCTGCATGTGTGAATGAGCTGTGAGTAAACTACTGAAGTAGAGGAGACATAAATGAAAACGTCCTCATGAATGTCCATGTGGCTGAGCAGGAAGGTAACCTGTCATAGATGTGCTAAAGAAGAAGAGTTGGGTTTTATTTTATTTACTTTTCCCTGGACTGCGTTGAATGACTATCATCTACAAGTTCAGGCTGCTTTTTGCTGAGGATTAATGCACTGGGAGAGCTGAGAGAAAACTGAACAGTAGAGCTGTCTTTTTCTTGACCAGTTCACCTTAGTTTCCCAAACTCTAAGTCTTTCCCTAATTCTTTCTCCTTTTTATGGTAGTAAAATGAACATAACACAAAATTCACCATTTTGATCATTTTACAATTCACTGTACCATTCAGTGGAATTTAGTGATGTCACAATGTTGTGCAACTATCACCACTGCCCAGCTGCAAAACATTTTCATCACCCCAAGAGAAAACGTACACCCATTTTAAGGAGTCATTCCCTATTTCTCTCTGTTCCAAACCCCTGGCAAACACTAATGTATAATATTGTCCATGTGTATGGATTTGCCACTGCTGGACATTTCTTATAAATGGAACCATACAATATGTAGCCTTTCGTGCCTGACTTCTTTCACTTAGTTGCATCCATGATGCAGCATGTATCAGAAATCCATTCATTTTTATGGCTGAATTCCCTGATCCTGTTTTCTTCATACTGTTTGAATACAAACTTAAAAATATGTTGAGAGTGGGGCTTCCCTGGTGGCGCAGTGGTTGAGAGTCCGCCTGCCGATGCAGGGGACACGGGTTCGTGCCCTATACCGGGAAGATCCCACGTGCCGCGGAGCGGCTGGGCCCGTGAGCCATGGCCACTGGGCCTGAGCGTCCGGAGCCTGTGCTCTGCAACCAGAGAGGCCACAACAGTGAGAGGCCCGCGTACCACAAAAAAAAAAAAAAAAAAATGTTGAGAGTGAAACTGTTTTAATGGCACATCTATGAGGCCAATTCATTTAAAGAAGGTGAAAATGGAGATATTGTTGTGAAATGATAATCGTTGAGAAGCCTCAGGCAATTTGATAATGAAAAGTTTGGGAAATGTTGCAAAAAATTATCTGCTTTATATTAAGTCTTTTAAACAAGGATTCAGGAGACTGTCTTTTTCTTGCAGGGAACTTAAATGAGTCAGAAGGAAATAACTGCCCTTTAAAACAGATTTTGAAAGGATTCTATTTATTCTTAAGAGACGAATGGGAGTACAGGTAGTTCACATCCAATATGGACCCCCTAAAAAAAAATACTCCCTCCAAAATTTTGGGGCTTCCCTGGTGGCGCAGTGGTTGACAGTCCACCTGCCGATGCAGGGGATAGGGGTTCGTGCCCTGATCCGGGAGGATCCCACATGCCGCGGAGCAGCTGGGCCTGTGGGCCATGGCCGCTGAGCTTGCGCGTCCACAGCCTGTGCTCTGCAATGGGAGAGGCCGCAACAGTGAGAGGCCCGCGTACCCCAAAAAAAAAAAAAAAAAACAACTCCCTCCAATATGGACTCCCTGTCCAAACACTGTTTATCGTTCTAGCCACCACTATCGAATTATATTTCTTGAGAGTAAGGCAGCTCAATTCATGCATATTACTTTTTAAAATTCATCTATCAAATCCATTAATACAGTATAAACAAGAGATGTTCATGTTTCAGCGCAGTTCAAATACCAGGTATAAAGAACCCCCAGTAAGAAAAAGAATCCTATATCTCTTGCCAGAATGTGGTCAGCTCTGGGGTGCTCTGCTAGCTGAAAGACACTTTCATTGTTAAGAGGATAGAGGCTGTTTAAGAGGGATGAGAGCCAAAAAATTTTAACTACATGTATGTGTTAAGAACAGTGCTAGGTTATCTCATATTCTATATCAGTCAAGTCTCACCATTTTACATATGTGAAAAGAGAAGTTAAAGGTGTTTTAGTAGGGCTTCCCTGGTGGCGCAGTGGTTAAGGATCCACCTGCCAGTGCAGGGGTCACGCGTTTGAGCCCTGGTCCGGGAAGATCCCACATGCCACGGAGCAACTAAGACCATGCGCCACAACTACTGAGCCTGCACTCTAGAGCCCGTGAACCACAACTACTGAAGCCCACACACCTAGACCCCGCGCTCAGCAACAAAGAGAAGCCACTACAATGAGAAACCCGCGCACTGTAACAAAAAATAGCCCCGCTCACCGCAAATAGAGAAAGCCCGCGCATAGCAAGGAATAGCCAACGCAGCCAAAATTAAATCAATCAATTAAAAAAGTGTTTTACTAACTTACTAAAAGGCACGCAATCAGTAAATGTGAGCAAGAATTCAATCCCAAATCTGTCACACTGAAGTATAAGCTAATACTTGAGATTAATAAAAACAGCACTAAATTAAAAGTTCAGAGATATTTTTTATTTCATACTTTCACTAACGCTCTTTGGAGATAAATCATTTCATTTATATGGGTCTTAGTTTTCACAACTATAGTAGTTGGAAGCTTGACTGGATGATCTGTATGTAGTCTTCCAATTCTAAAATGTTCCACTAATTTGGATTCCTACGATAATTGCCCTTGCAATACATGCATGCTGCCACCAAGTAGCAGTAGAGACTACTAGTTCCTTTTTTATCCCTAGTGGGGAGTGCATTTTGACATCAGACTTATCCGTCAATAGTACAGCCTGTTAATATAACTATAAAATGAGAAAATAATCTGGTATTCTTTCCTGTAAAGCAGAAGCTTTACATTGTCTGTGAATCATATCAGAATCACCTGTAGGTTTGTTTTGTTGTGGGTTTTTTTAACATCTTTATTGGAGTATAATTGCTTTACAATAGTGTGTTAGTTTCTGCTTTATAACACCTGTACGTTTTTAAACATAGAGGAAATCCAGAACCGATTGAATGAGAATCTTCAGAGACAGGACATGGGCATCTGGATTTTTGGGCTCCCATCATCTGTATATTTTATTTTATTTTATTTTTTGCCTATGTACAATATTTGTCACATCCTCTTGAATCTTTAGAAGTTTCTTTTTGTTTTAAAATTTTAGAATATTCCATAATCTTCACCTACTTTTCATAAGGTGTTATCTGTTATGTTCATTCGATCTTGTGCTTCTCCTGGTTGTCTTCTTTTTTTCCTTTTTTTTTTTTTTTCAGGGCCCTGCCTCATGGCTTGCAGGATCTTAGTTCCCTGATCGGTAATTGGACCCCAGGTCCCCAGCAGTGAAAGTGCCAAGTTCTAACCACTGGACCACTGGGGAATTCCCAAGACTTCTGTTTTAAATGACATTGTTTCCCACTCTTATTCATTCCTGGGATCAGTTTCATGTTTTAACGTTAAACCAACCTTGCATTACTAGAATAAAGCTACTTTGATTGTGATATATGATTGTTTTACATATCATGGATACAGTTTGTCCTTCTGTTTACACATTTTGCATGCATGTTCAAAAGAGAAACTGGCCTGTGATTCTATTCTTGTAATATTCTTTTTAGTTTTGATCTAAAGCTTATGTTGGCCTTATAAATATTTTGAGCAATATATAGTTTTCTGTTTCCTGGAAGATTTTTATGTAAGATTACCAATATTTCTCCCCTAAATATTTGGAAGAATTTACTTGGAAAGCCATTTATCCCTGGAAATCATTTTCTGTAAAGTTACTTAATTATACAAACAACTTTTGGAGTAGATATAGGTTTTTTAGATATTTTTTCTTTCTTGGGTTAGCCTTGTTAGCTTGCATTTTTTAAGAATTTGTCATTTTGGATGAATTTTCAAGTTTATAAATATAAAATTATCATAATTTTAACAGCTTTATTGGGATGTAATTTACATACCATAATTTCAACACTTTAATGTATACAATTCAGTGGTTCTCAGTGTAACCACTAAAAGACTTGTGTAACCATCACAACAATCCAATTTTAGATTTCTGTCCCCCCACAAAATACCCATTACACATTAACGAGGTTTTTTCATTCTCCTCAACCCTCTCAGCCCTAGGCAACCACTAATCTACTTCCTGTCTCTACAGATTTGCTATTCTGGTCATTTCATATAAATGGGACCAAACAATATGTGATCTTTTGTGAGTGGCTGATTTTACTTTACATAATGCTTTCATGGTTCATCTATATTGTTACATGGATCAATATTTCATTCCATTTTATAGCTGAATGCTATTCTATTGTACGGATATTACACATTTTGTTTATTCATTTATCCAATTCATATTTGAATTTTTTCCACCTTTTGTTTTTAGAAATATGCTTCTATGAACATTCATGTACAAGCTTTTGTGCAGACATAAGTTTTTATTTCTCTTAGGTATATATTTAGTAGTGGAACTGCTGGGTCATAGGGCAACACTTGCAGGAACTCTCAAGCTGTTTTGTAAAATGGCCGCACCATTTTATATTCTTATGTTTAACACTTGCAGGAACTCTCAAGCTGTTTTGTAAAATGGCCGCACCATTTTACATTCCCACCAGCAATGTATGTGGGTTTCAATCTCTTGTCTTACAGCCTAGCATGTCATCTATGCTGGAAAACGTTTCACATGTAGTTGAGCAGGATGAGTATTTTACTGTTCAGTTGAGTGTTCTGTAGACATTTATTAGGTCTCGTTAATTCATAGTCTTATCCAAGTCTTCTATATCGTTGTTGATCTTCTGCCTAACTGTTCTATCCATTACTGACCGTGGAGTACTGAAGCCTCTACCTAATGTTGTGCAATTATCTATTTCTTCCTTCAATTCTTCATGGATTTCGGTATTTTCTTCTTCATGTATTTTGGTTTTATCTTATTCAGGGCACATATGTTAAAAATTTTTGTATCTTCCCTTTTTTTTTATCATAAAATGTCCCTTTTCATATCTAGTAACTTTTTTGTTTGTTTTAAAGTCTATTTTTTCTGGTATTAGTGTAGCCACTTCAGCATGCTTATGGTTGCTATTTGCATGATGTATATTTTTTCATCCTTTTACTTTGTACACATTAGACTTTTGAATCCAAGGAGTGTCTCCTAGAGAAAACATTTTTTAAAACCCAGTTCGACAATATCTGCCTTTTGATTGTATTGTTTAATTCATTTACATTTAGTTTTTATTATTGATATGGTAGGATTCATTTATGTCTATCATTATACCTTTGGTTTTCTACATGTCTCATGTTTTTGCTTTTTTGTTATTGTTGTTGTTCCTCCATTTTCCTTTTATAGTAAGTAGATCTTTTCTACTGTAACATGTAATTCCTTTAATGATTTTTAACCACATTGTTTGAGTAATGGCTGCACTAGGGCTTATGTAATATACCTTCTCAGAATCTCTTCATATTTTTACTAGCTTAATTCCAGTGAAAAACAGAAACTGCACTTTTATAGAGCTGTATGCCTTCCCCTCTTTTTTGTTTTTATTACATTTATATATGTTACATACTTAAGCTTAGAGAAGAACGTAGAGCAAATAAATATTTTTGAGTTTGTTGGGTTAACGTATTTACCATTTCTGGTTCTCTTCCTTTCTTCCTGCAGATTCAGCTTATGATCTACTGTCATTTTTATTCTAATACAGCTTTTTTCTCACTGCCTTCTTTGTGCCATATCATCAAATATATGATATTTCTTTATGTTATATACAGAACAATCCAAATATAGTCATATTGCTTATGCACTTTTTAAATTAGCTAAGAGAAGAAATTTGAAATTACATTATCTTTTATAATCCCCTACACAACTGCTCTAGTCAGCATTCTTTGTTTTGTTTTTATGGCTTGAGTTACTGTCTGCTATCATTTGAAGACCTTCCACTAGTATTGCTTGTGAAGCCCGTCTGCTAACAAAGAATTCACTCAGTTTCTGTTTCTGTGTTATGGTACAGTATTGATGATAAGTTGTGTGGTGGTAGGAAAAACTAAAATGTGATGTACTGTATGATGTATGTTTTATTGAAGTGGCTTGGTCAGATTTTAATGATTTATGATAGAAATCACATAAAGCAAGCATCACAATTCTCCAGGAATGTTCTGTAGAATGCTAATGTTAATTATGAATATGTGAATCCCAAATCTTTCATTTATATTGACCTTATCTCATTAATTCTTCTCCCAACAATGCCATAACTAGAGTTGAGTTCTAAAATGTACCTTCCTCTTTTCCCATAGAAATTGTCTCACAATTTCAAAAAGTTTTCAAAGGTGAAAAAGTGCACACGACTTTTATCACGTTTGCAAATGCCAATGAAAATGCTAAGGTAACAACTGTCCAAAATTCAATATTCTTCTGTGAGAGCACCCAACTTTAAACAAATACACATATTCTAAATACAGCTTAGATCTGTGACATGTTTTGGCCACTGAAGTATGAGCAGACATGATGGCCTTAAATGAGCAGAAGAGGCCTTAAATGGGCTTGTGCGGTTGGGCTCACCTCTTATGTTTCAGTGAACTTTGTGAGAAGACAGGGCCTGGGAGCTGCGGCCTCACAGTTGGGCTCCAGAGGAAGATGTGTGTGACAGACCTCAAACTGACCCAAAACACGGAGCAAAACCAGCCATCTAGAGGTCTAAAAGAGAGCCACTGCAGCTAGCCCATAGGTCCAAGAAAAATAAATTCTTGTTTATGTAACTGAGTTTGGTGTGATTTGTTCCAAAGCATTATCACAGCAAGAGCTGACTAACACAACATCCTCCAAATCATTGTTATGTAAATGGCTGCCACCATGCCTACATGTAAGGCAACCGTGTACTCAAGTTGTGAGAATTCTTGAACTCTTGGTGCCTCTCCAACACAATGTACATGGCTAAATTTCCACAAATAAGTTCACTAATATACCACAGAGATCTCCCTAAACTTCTATTAAATGTAATGCAAAGTTCTTTCTTTTCATTGTCTGCTTCTACATGGTTAAAATGCTTTTTATCAATGTAAAACGGCTCTTGCCATTTGGCTTCTGTCGTTAGAGTCTTTTGAACTCTTTGGCTTTTCAGCTCCTAGGCTGTAAGATTTGAATCAGCAAATGCCCCAAGGAGAAAACCTGCACCAAATGTCAAGCTTGCGTCTGTGTTTCCCTTTTCTCCAGAATTTGGCCCACATGTCTTGGTGTCTCTCTAACATTCAGATGCCAGTGAACAGAAGTTTTCTTACTCTATCCAGGTTTTCTAAAATTTCTTTAGACTTCACCTGATCTTATGTTATTATTCAACTATCATCTCAATTACCCCTAGGAAGAAAATTTACAATTTTTAGAGAAAATGGAACCCTGGTACACTGTTGGTAGGAATGTACACTGGTACAGCCACTGTGGCAAACAGTATGCAGGGTTCTCAAAAACTAAAAATAGAACTACCATATGACCCCGCAACTCCACTCCTGGGTATAAATCCAAAAAGAACAAAAACACGTGTTTTCAAAAAAATGTATTTGAAAAGATACATGCACCCCAATGTTCGGAGCATTAGTATTTACAATTACCAAGATGTGGGAGCAACCTAAGTGTCATCAAGAGATGAATGGAGGGACAAGGGGAAGATGGAGGAAGAGTAAGACGCGGAGATCACCTTCCTCCCCACAGATACACCAGAAATACATCTACAGGTGGAACAACTCCTACAGAACACCTACTGAACGCTAGCAGAAGACCTCAGACCTCTCAAAAGGCAAGAAACTCCCCCACGTACCTGGCTAGGGCAAAAGAAAAAAGAATAAACAGAGACAAAAGGATAGGGACGGGACCTGCACCAGTGGGATGGAGCTGGGAAGTAGGAAAGGTTTCCACACACTAGGAAGCCCCTTCGCGGGCGGAGACTGCGGGTGGCGGAGTGAGAAAGCTTCGGAGCCGTGCAGGAGAGCACAGCAACAGGGGTGCGGAGGGCAAAGCGGAGAGATTCCCACACAGAGGATCGGTGCCGACCGGCACTCACCAGCCCGAGAGGCTTGTTTGCTCACCCGCCGGGGCGGGCGGGGCTGGGAGCTGAGGCTCCGGCTTCGGTCGGAGCGCAGGGAGAGGACTGGAGTTGACGGAGCGCAGGGAGAGGACTGGAGTTGACGGCGTGAACACAGCTTGCAGGGAGTTAGTGTACCACGGCTAGCTGGGAGGGAGTCTGGGGAAAAGTCTGCACCTGCCGAAGAGGCAAGAGACTTTTTCTTCCCTCTTTGTTTCCTGGTGCGCGAAGAGAGGGGATTAAGAGCGCTGCTTAAAGGAGCGCCAGAGACAGGAGCAGGACGTGGCTAAAAGCGCAGACCCCAGAGATGGGCATAAGACGCTGAGGCTGCTGCAGCTGCCACCAAGAAGGCTGTGTGTGAGCACAGGTCACTATCCACACCCCTCTTCCGCGGAGCCTGTGCAGCCCGCCACTGCCAGGGTCCCGGGATCCAGGGACAACTTCCCTGGGGGAACGCACAGCACGCCTCAGGCTGATGCAACGTCACGCTGGCCTCTGCCGCCGTAGACTCACCCCGCACTCTGTTCCCCTCCCTCCCCCCACCCTGAGTGAGCCAGAGCCCCCGAATCAGCTGCTCCTTTAACCCCGTCCTGTCTGAGCAAAGAACAGATGCCCTTAGGTGACCTACATGCAGAGGCGGGGCCAAATCCAAAGCTGAGCCCCTGGAGCTGTGAGAACAAAGAGAAAGGGAAATCTCTCCCAGCAGCCTCAGAAGCAGCGGATTAAAGCTCCACAATCAAATTGATGTACCCTGCATCTGTGGAATACATGAGTAGACAACGAATCATCCCAAATTGAGGAGGTGGACTTTGAGAGCAAGATTTATGATTTTTTCCCCTTTTCCTCTATTTGTCAGTGTGTATGTGTATGCTTCTGTGTGAGATTTTGTCTGTATAGCTTTGCTTCCACCATTTGTCCTAGGGTTCTATCCGTCCGTTTCTTGGTTTTGTTTTTAATTTTTTTCTTAACAATTATTCTTTATTTTAATAACTTTATTATATTTTATCTTATTTTATTTTACTTTATCTTCTTTCTTTCTTTCTTTCCTTCCTTCCCTCCTTCCTTCCTTCCTCCCTCCCTCCCTTCCTCCCTTCTTTCTTTCTTTCTTTCTACTTCTACTAATTCTTTCTTTCTACTTTTTCTCCCTTTTATTCTGAGCAGTGTGGATGAAAGGCTCTTGGTGCTCCAGCCAGGAGTCAGGGCTGTGCCTCTGAGGTGGGAGAGCCAACTTCAGGACACTGGTCCACAAGAGACCTCCCAGCTCCACATAATATCAAACAGTGAAAAGCTCCCAGAGATCTCCATCTCAACACAGCACCCAGCTTCACTTAACGACAAGCAAGCTACAGTGCTGGACACCCTGTGCCAAACAACTAGCAAGACAGGAACACAACACCACCCATTAGCAGAGAGGCTGCCTAAAATCATAATAAGGCCACAGACACCCCAAAAGACACCACCAGACGTGGACCTGCCCACCAGAAAGACAAGATCCAACCTCATCCACCAGAACACAGGCACTAGTCCCCTCCACCAGGAAGCCTACACAACCCACTGAACCAACCTTAGCCACTGGGGACAGACATCAAAAACAACAGGAACTATGAGCCTGCAGCCTGCAAAAAGGAGACCCCAAACACAGTAAGATAAGCAAAATGAGAAGACAGAAAAACACACAAAGGATGAAGGAACAAGATAAAAACCCACCAGACCTAACAAATGAAGAGGAAATAGGCAGTCTACCTGAAAAAGAATTCAGAATAATGATAGAAAGATGATCCAAAATCTTGGAAATAGAATAGAGAAAATGCAAGAAACATTTAACAAGGACCTAGAAGAACTAAAGATGAAACAAGCAACGATGAACAACACATTAAATGAAATTAAAAATACTCTAGATGGGATCAATAGCAGAATAACTGAGGCAGAAGAACGGATAAGTGACCTGGAAGATAAAATAGTGGAAATAACTACTGCAGAGCAGAATAAAGGATAAAGAATGAAAAGAACTGAGAACAGTCTCAGAGACCTCTGGGACAACATTAAACGCACCAACATTCAAATTATAGGGGTTCCAGAAGAGAAGAGAAAAAGAAAGGGACTGAGAAAATATTTGAAGAGACTATACTTGAAAACTTCCCTAATATGGAAAAGGAAATAGTTAATCAAGTCCAGGAAGCACAGAGAGTCCCATACAGGATAAATCCAAGGAGAAATACACCAAGACACATATTAATCAAACTGTCAAAAATTAAATACAAAGAAAACATATTAAAAGCAGCAAGGGAAAAATAACAAAGCCAGAAGGGACTGTCAGGACATATTTAAAGTGATGAAGGAGAAAAACGTACAACCAAGATTACTCTACCTAGCAAGGATCTCATTCAGATTTGATGGAGAAATTAAAACCTTTACAGACAAGCTAAAGCTGAGAGAGTTCAGCACCACCAAACCAGCTTTACAACAAATGCTAAAGGAATTTCTCTAGGCAAGAAACACAAGAGAAGGAAAAGACCTACAATAACGAACCCAAAACAATTAAGAAAATGGGAATAGGAACATACATACCGATAATTACCTTGAATGTAAATGGACTAAATGTTCCCACCAAAAGACACAGATTGGCTGAATGGATACAAAAACAAGACCCTTATATATGCTGTCTACAAGAGACCCACTTCAGACCTAGAGATACATACAGACTGAAAGTGAGGGGATGGAAAAAGATATTCCATGCAAATGGAAATCAAAAGAAAGCTGGAGTAGCAATTCTCATATCAGACAAAATAGACTTTAAAATAAAGACTATTAGAAGAGACAAAGAAGGACACTACATAATGATCAAGGGATCGATCCAAGAAGAAGATATAACAATTGTAAATATTTATGCAGCCAACATAGGAGCACCTCAATACATAAGGCAAATACTAACAGCCATTAAAGGGGAAATCGACAGTAACACATTCATAGTAGGGGACTTTAACACCCCACTTTCACCCATGGACAGATCATCCAAAATGAAAATAAATAAGGAAACACAAGCTTTAAATGATACATTAAACAAGATGGACTTAATTGATATTTATAGGACATTCCATCCAAAAACAACAGAATACACATTTTTCTCAAGTGCTCATGAAACATTCTCCAGGATAGATCATATCTTAGGTCACAAATCAAGCCTTGGTAAATTTAAGAAAATTGAAATTGTATCAAGTATCTTTTCTGACCACAATACTATGAGACTAGATATTAATTAAAGGAAAAGATCTGTAAAAAATACAAACACATGGAGGCTAAACAATACACTACTTAATAACGAAGTGATCACTGAAGAAATCAAAGAGGAAATTTAAAAATACCTAGAAAAAAATGACAATGGAGACACGACGACTCAAAACCTATGGGATGCAGCAAAAACAGTTCTAAGAGGGAAGTTTATAGCAATACAATCCTACCTTAAGAAACAGGAAACATCTCGAATAAACAACCTAACCTTGTACCTAAGGCAATTAGAGAAAGAAGAACAAAAAAACCCCAAACTTAGCAGAAGGAAAGAAATCATAAAAATCAGATCAGAAATAAATGAAAAATAAATGAAGGAAATGATAGCAAAGATCAATAAAACTAAAAGCTGGTTCTTTGAGAAGATAAACAAAATTGATTAACCAGACCCATCAAGCAAAAAAGGGAGAAGACACAAATCAATAGAATTAGAAATGAAAAAGGAGAAGTAACAACTGATACTGCAGAAATATAAAAGATCATGAGAGATTACTACAAGCAACTCTATGCCAATAACATGGACAGTCTGGAAGAAATGGACAAATTCTTAGAAATGCACAACCTGCCAAGACTGAATCAGGAAGAAATAGAAAATATGAACAGACAAATCACAAGCACTGAAATTAAAACTGTGATTAAAAATCTTCCAACAAAAAAATGCCCAGGACCAGATGGCTTCACAGGCGATTTCTACCAAACATTTAGAGAAGAGCTAACACCTATCCTTCTCAAACTCTTCCAAAATATAGCAGAGGAAGGAACACTCCCAAACTCATTCTACGAGGCCACCATCACCCTGATACCAAAACCAGACAAGGATGTCACAAAGAAAGAAAACTACAGGCCAATATCACTGATGAACATAGATGCAAAAATCCTCAACAAAATACTAGCAAACAGAATCCAACAGCACATTTAAAGGATCATACACCATGATCAAGTGGGGTTTATTCCAGGAATGTAAGGATTCTTCAATATATGCAAATCAATCAACGTGATACACCATATTAACAAATTGAAGGAGAAAAACCATATGATCATCTCAATCGATGCAGAGAAAGCATTTGACAAAATTCAACACCCATTTATGATAAAAACACTGCGGAAAGTAGGCTTAGAGGGAACTTGGCTCAATATAATAAAGTCCATATATGACAAACCCACAGCCAACATCGTCCTCAATGGTGAAAGCATTTCCGATCAGGAACAAGACAAAGTTGCCCACTCTCACCACTGTTATTCAACATAGTTTTGGAAGTTTTAGCCACAGCAATCAGAGAAGAGAAGGAAATAAAAGGAATCCAAATCGGAAAAGCAGAAGTAAAGCTGTCACTGTTTGCAGATGACATGATCCTATACATAGAGAATCCTAAAGATGCTACCAGAAAACTACTAGAGCTAATCAATGAATTTGGTAAAGTAGCAGGATACAAAATTAATGCACAGAAATCTCTGGCATTCCTATATACTAATGATGAAAAATCTGAAAGTGAAATCAAGAAAACACTCCCATTTACCATTGCAACAAAAAGAATAAAATATCTAAGAATAAACCTACCTAAGGAGACAAAAGACCTGTATGCAGAAAATTATAAAACACTGATGAAAGAAATTAAAGATGATACAAATAGATGGAGAGATATACCATGTTCTTGGATTGGAAGAATCAACATTGTGAAAATGACTCTACTACCCAAAGCAATCTGCAGTTTCAATGCAATCCCTATCAAACTACCACTGGCATTTTTCACAGAACTAGAGCAAAAAATTTCACAATTTGTATGGAAACACAAAAGACCCCGAATAGCCAAAGCAATCTTGAGAACGAAAAACGGAGCTGGAAGAAACAGGCTCCCTGACTTCAGACTATACTACAATGCTACAGTAATCAAGACAGTATGGTACTAGCACAAAAACAGAAATATAGATCAGTGGAACAGGATAGAAAGCCCCAAGATAAACCCACGCACATATGGTCACCTTATCTTTGATAAAGGAGGCAGGAATGTACAGTGGAGAAAGGACAGACTCTTCAATAAGTGGTGCTGGGAAAACTGCACAGATACATGTAGAAGTATGATAGTAGATCACTCCCTAACACCATACACAAAAATAAGCTCAAAATGGATTAAAGACCTAAATGTAAGGCCAGAAACTATCAAACTCTTAGAGGAAAACATAGACAGAACACTCTATGACATAAATCACAGCAAGATCCTTTTTGACCCACCTCCTAGAGCAATGGAAATAAAAACAAAAATAAACAAGTGGGACCTAACGAAACTTCAAAGCTTTTGCACAGCAAAGGGAACCATAAAGAAGACCAAAAGACAACCCTCAGAATGGGAGAAAATATTTGCAAATGAAGCAACTGACAAAGGATTAATCTCCAAAATTTACAAGCAGCTCATGCAGCTCAATAACAAAAAAACAAACAACCCAATCCAAAAATGGGCAGAAGACCTAAATAGACATTTCTCCAAAGAAGATATACAGACTGCCAACAAACACATGAAAGAATGCTCAACATCATTAATCATTAGAGAAATGCAAATCAAAACTACAATGAGATATCATTTCACACCAGTCAGAATGGCCAGCATCAAGAAATCTAGAAACAATAAATGCTGGAGAGGGTGTGGAGAAAAGGGAACACTCTTGCACTGCTGGTGGGAATGTGAATTGGTACAGCCACTATGGAGAACAGTATGGAGGTTCCTTAAAAATCTACAAATAGAACTACCATATGACCCAGCAATGCCACTACTGGGCATATACCCTGAGAAGACCATAATTCAAAAAGAGTCATGTACCAAAATGTTCATTGCAGCTCTATTTACAATAGCCCAGAGATGGAAACAACCTAAGTGTCCATCATTGGATGAATGGTTAAAGAAGATGTGGCACATATATACAATGGAATATTACTCAGCCATAATAAGAAATGAAACTGAGCTATTTGTAATGAGGTGGATAGACATAGAGTCTGTCATACATAGTGAAGTAAGTCAGAAAGTGAAAGACAAATACCATATGCTAACACATATATATAGCATTTAAGAAAAAGAAATGTTATGAAGAACCTAGGGGTAATACAAGAATAAAGACACAGACCTACTAGAGAATGGACTTGAGGATATGGGGAAGGGGAAGGGGAAGCTGTGACAAAGCGAGAGAGAGGCATGAATATATATACACTACCAAACATAAGGTAGATAGCTAGTGGGAAGCAGCCGCATAGCACAGGGAGATCAGCTCGGTGCTTTGTGACCACCTGGAGGGGTGGGATAGGGAGGTGGGAGGGAGGGAGATGCAAGAGGGAAGAGATATGGGAACATATGTATATGTATAACTGATTCACGTTGTTATAAAGCAGAAACTAACACACCATTGTAAAGCAATTATACTCCAATAAAGATGTAAAAAAAAAGAGATGAATGGATAAAGAAGATGTGGTACATAGAACAAATGGCATACTACTCAGCTTTAAAAAGCAAAGAAATTTTGCTATTTGCAGCAACATAGATGGACTTGGAGGGTATTTTGGTAAGTGAAATAAGTCAAACAAAAACAAACACTGTAGGATATCACCTATATATGGAATCTAAAAAATACAACAATCTACCAAATATAACAAAAAAGAAGGGGAGTCACAGATACAGAGAACAAACTAATGGTTGCCAGTGTGGAGGGGGAGGAGGGGGCAATACAGGGGTGGGGAAGTGAGAGATCTAAACTACTGGGTGTACGATAGCTCAAAGATGTATTGTACAACACAGGGAATATAGCCAATATTTTGTAATTACTGTAAATGTAAAGTAACCTTTAAAAAGTATATAAAATTTTTTTTAAAACAGAAATCATACTGAAAATTGGAAACAATTTAAATGTCCATCAACAGAAAAATGCACATATAAATTATTGTATTTCCCTACATGGGAATCCTACATAGTGAGGAAAGTACATGAACTAGACAGATCTTTACGTGTCAGCATGGATGAACCTAGCAAAGATAACACTAAAAAAAAGCAAGTAAGAAGAGAAAACATAGTAGAATACTATATGAGGTTTAACAATACTTAAAAATGTAGCCTAAACAGAAAGACATCCATGACAGTGCTGGAGACCAAGTTCAGAAGAGTGGTTACCCAGGGTCAGCTGGGGAGTGGCTGTGATTGGGAAAGTGGTCACACCAGGCTCTTCAACAGGAATGGTAATGTTTCACTTCACACGCTGGCTGGAGGACAGAGGAGTGTCTGTGATGTTATAATGTGAGCACGCTGCATGTAAAAGCCATTGCTGACCACATCTAGGGGATCTGATGCGCGGGAGCTGGTAAGTGGGTGGAGGCATCGAGGTGGTGGTAGAAGAGGAACGTTGTACGCATAACGCCTAAGGCCTGACCAGAGGACGACCACTGTTCTAGAAACTGGACACAAATCCAACTTCTACGGCCAATGTTAAAAGACAAACTGAGGCATATTTAAAATTTTAAGACTTTACGTGAGCAAAAATAGATTCAATTCAGGCACCACGAAAGCAGAAGAGGTGAGGAGCACTCCAGCCACAGGAGCTGCAGAGATGTTTCTTTTAAAAGGGCAAGAAGCAAAGCAAGGAAATGACTGACTTGCTATAGCTTTAAAGCCTAGTTGGTGGTTTGTGACTGGTTGTCCTCAGCGGTTTTCGTCACCCTGAGGCGATGACAGGCTTAGATTTTGGTTGATTTACCTAGGCAACCGCATCACTAGAGCCACTGCAGGCTAACGGCCTCCTTGCAGGGTTAATTTACTAACACCAATTGTCTGAGTCCTTCCTCTTACTCAGTCACTTCACTTCCTACGCCTCAGTTTTTCTTCTGTAAAGTGGATATTCAGTAGTAAATTCTCTGTGGAGTTGTCAATACAAAACAGAGTGATTATTACTAACCACGATCATGTCCTAAATGCACGGAACACGTCACCATTTGCCAACCACCGTGTCAAGTCAGCAGAAACTACAGAAATTAAGAGCTCTCCGCAGAAATTCACACACCCGTGCACCAGGTAAGGGAGCACAGGCAGACGTCCACTCAGACTTTCCTGTGTCCCTCACGGAGTGCACGCTCTCTCCTGGCGGGGCGAGCACAGAGACTTATCGGGAGTTTACTTTTAAAACGCATTCATATAACCATGTCTCACTTTTGTTTGGATGAGTCAGCAAACGCTTTTTGGAAACGCCAAATTCTCCACACCTCCTTCCTTTCGCGCTGCCCTAGTCACAAAGCTCCAGCCCTTACTCCTCAGGCCGCGTCACCATGGGAGACGGGGCTGCGAGCGGACGCACGGCGAGCGTGCTGACGTCCTCGAGCCCCGCCCCCACGGCCCCGCCCTCGTGGCTTAAACCCCGGCCCCGCGGCGTGCAGGGCGTTGATGCCGGCGCTAAAACCAAACCAAGCGGGGTCTCCAGAGCGCGGCATGGAGGGGCTGGCCTAGCTGAGGACCGTGACCCGATGTCTTCTGGCTGCGACGCCGGTCCTGCGTACACTGCGGGGCCGCAGCCGCGGGGCGGTGGGCGCCCGAGGGGCCGGGAGGCGAGCCGGGGCCCCCAGGAGGGTGTGGGCATCGTGTCCTCAGCCAGCGTCCCCGAGGCTGCGCTCGGGCCATGATCATTTGGTGAAGCTGCGCTGGGACAGTGCAGCCGACTTCTCGCGCTCTGAGGACCTGTGCGCGCTGCAGGGTTCGGTGCCTCTGCCCGCCATGCGCGCTTCCCTGCGGAAGGCCCTGCTGGAGTTAAGGCCTCCGCGGGGTAGACTGGGTGCCGCTCCTGAGCACCCTCTGCCCCTGATTTGTATCTAGAGCTTCTTCCAGCCACGGCTTGGCGAGACAGGTTTGTATTTCCCGCTTCCGGGGGCTGTCGTGTGGGCGCTGCGAAGCGGGGTTTTAGATGGTACAAGGTGGAGGGTGGGCACTAGAACCGGTGCCCAGTGCCCGGGTATGCGTGCACGAGACAGGGCATGCGGCCTAGGACTCCTGCCAGCTAGGTGACCCCGGCCGAGTGCCTTAAGGCTTCAAGGTCTCAGTGTTCTCATCTGTAGCATGGGCTTAACAAGATCCAGTCTCTGTGGCGGTTACAAGGATGCACTGTGTTAATGCTTCTACATTCTACAATGTAGAACACTTAGCACAGTTTGGAGCATCGTTAATGGTTGCACAGATGTTACCTGGTGTGTTGAATGACTTTGCCTGGTACAGACCAAAGCGATTAGGAAATGGATATATCCCAGCTTCATTTCCTTTCCATTAAAACAGGACTCAGGAAAAAAAAATTTTTATTTCAATAGTCGTATCATACAATGCAAAGAGCACTGGTGTGAAGGCAGCTTAGAGTTTGAATTCCCGGGCTTATGCTCTCTGTGGCCTGGGCAGGTTTCTTTTAAACTACAATCTCCATACTTGTAAAATGACATTAATAACCACTCTTTCTGTGGGTTCTTAGAATTAATTAAGCAGGTTATGTGTGTAAAGTATCCTGGCACTTGAATGAGTTGTCAGAACCAAGGGCTGCTGGAGACGATGCTTCTGCCCTAGGTAATCTTCCTTTCTACTGGGCAACAAGTAAACACAAGCACAGTAGTCAGTGCTCTGAAAGAAGTGAGTTTTGGTGCTACAGAGCATAGAATCTCTTTTTTCTTTAATTTAATTTATATTTTATATTGGAGTATACTTGATTTACAATATTGTGTTAGTTTCAGGTGTACAGCAAAGTGATTCAGTTATACATATATCCATTCCTTTTCAGATTCTTTTCCTGTACAGTTTGTTACAGGATACGGAGTTCCCTGTGCTATGCAGTAGGTCCTTGTTGATTACCTATTTTATATATAGTCCTGTGGATATGTTAATGCCAAACTCCTAATTAATCCCTCCCCCCCATCTTTCCCCTTTGCAGAGCACAGAATCTTCAAGGGAAAGTTCAGGGTAGGTTTCTTGGAGGAGGTGCCATCCTTTCTAAGGATATGTAGAAGCTCCTGGGGTGGCAGGAGAGAGCAGTGTGTGTCAAAGTTTGAGAAATATAAGAAAATATGGCAAAACTAATGTACAGGAGTGGAACTCAGGGTTTGGGAAAGCAATGAAAGTTAATACTGGAAACCTAGCGGGGCCCCACAGAAAAGGGCCTTGTTTGTCATGTCAGAAGTTTGGATGTTAATCCTGAAGGCTGTGGGAAACACCAAAGAACAGTGAAATGGACTTCAACAGTGAAATGGACTTCTGGTTTAGAGGCTCACTGGGACCTCCATGTGGAAGGCAGTTGATTCAGTGCAGGGTGAATTGTAATCTAAGGGTCCCACTTACGTTATAAATGGTGGGACTGGGTTTTGCAGATCTGAGAGAGAATGGGTGAGGCCTGGTGACCAGTTAAAAAAGGGAGGGCAGCAAGCGTGGGTGACAGTTTACAGCTGCATCTTTTTGTGAGATAAACAGAGCACAGTAGAAAGGGATTGGGTGTGGCGAGAGGATCTCACTTCATCTTCAGTGCTTTACAGGGGCCTGGTAGAGAGGTCTGGGCCCAAGGTACAGATCTGGGCTTTTTGGGAGGACAGTTGTTTGAAGGCATGGGAGAGACTTAGGTTATCCACAAGAAGATCCAAAGAATCATAGGTCTGAGAGTTTTTTAAGTGGGTATATTTGAGGATGTTTATAAGCTGAGAGAAAGCCAGCAGAGGAAGGGTATGAGGATCTAGGAGAGGAAATGATTGTTCATTTGTTTTCGAAAAGCTGAATACTTATTGTGTGCCTGGCCCTTTTCTAGGATCTGGGGTTCACACCATGTGTTATCTCTTCTGCAAGGACAGTTCAACTCATCGCCTGGTGAAGAGAAGTCAGATTATTCTTTGCATCCCATTCAGGTATAAGAACTGTTCTGTACCTCTGAAGGGACTTTACTTAAGCAGAGTAATAAGTTAGAAATCAAAAGAAATTATAGCTGGAAGGGACCTTAAAGGCCACGGTACTTAATTTTGCCTAATATTTTACATTGAATGTAAGAAAAATTTATTGTAGAGCCCATTCTCTTCAGAGTTCCTTCACTGAACTTTCTTTATGTCTTGCATCCAGTGGGGCTAGCTTGTAGATTTTGGCCTCCTCCTAAATTTGCTTCTTCATCCATATTACATTTTGCCTGGACTATGGCAGAAACTCCTGGGTGGTTTCTTGGCCCCTGGACTCAGTTCCTCTAAGTTCATCTGCCTACTCGGGTTAAGTGATCTTCTAACATAAAAAGATGTGCTTAAAATAATGCTGCTAATGGCTTGGCCACACCGAGTTAGTGCATACTAGCCGCCCAGCGTGTGCTCTGCACAGAGGCGTGTAGTCTGAACTGTGCTCGGCCAAGCCTCATGGGGCTCTTTGGCCCTGAGGAAGGGGAGCTTTTTGTGATCACTCCCTTTATCTAATTGGTCCTTCAGCAGCGGGGTGCCTTTTTCTAATCAGCGGAGGCACCCTTACTCAGCCAGTGGTAGCCCCAGGCCTCATCACCTGTGGGATACAAGCCATGCTCTCTGCCAGGCTTGCTTCAGCCAGCATCTCTATTTTCCTTTCTGTCTCTTCTCACACTAGGACCCCTGGCCTTTAGTCATCCCCACCTGCAGTATTTAATGTGCCCAGCAGGTGTCAGGCTTGAGTGTCTTTGCACAGATATTCCCTGTGCAGTTAATGCACATTGTACTCCAACTCTGCATACTCTCATCTTTCTAGATTGTACTTCAGGGTTATCATGAAGCTGTCACTTAGACATAAGTTTTTGCCTCCATAGGAACCTCTGTGCATAAAAGTTATGTTTATTTATCTCATGTGATTGAAATTTTGATTTTATACATCCTCCTCCTTAATGAAGGCTTTAAGGGCAGGAGTCGTTTCTAATCCTTAGCACAGAGCAGATGCTTGTTTTTTTTATTTAGATGCTTTTTAATGATGATAAAATGTATGGTTTAAATCACTCATTTTACAATAATTTTGGTTTAGGTTGTGGCAGAAATAAAGTTTACAGAAGTTGTGTTCCTGCGATAAGAAATACAGATGTGACCTTGCAGTTGTGTAAAGCTCTTAATTGCTGTGTAAGTACGTCGGTGCGCTAAGGAACCTGGAGCTAAATGGGCTAGTTCTGAGAGAGAGAGACTTAACTATGTTAACAAAGGTAAGCCTTCATTGTGTCCTGCCAACCTTTGATAGTTGCTTTTGGGGCAAACTAAACCATAAAAGTTTAAACTATTCCTCCCCATTAAAGGGATTGAATAATTGGCTTCTTTGGTGCACCTTGTCTTGTGAATTCTCCACTTGGAGATGGAGGTTTAGAAAGTGAGTTTCAGTCTTGTTTAAGTCTCTTCCCATCATACTGGTCTCGTGATTTCCTACACACCATGTCTGTCTACATTTTCCTGTCTACCTTTTCTTGGTGGTGTTCATGCGTGGATTGTCTCCTATACCTGCTCAAACCTTGGTCCATTCTCATTTGTACCATGGAAGTTTGTCATGCTGGATACTGTCAGAATTAATCTTACTTAAGTTTGTGTTAAGCCACAAACCATGCGTTTTCTATATTTTCTGTTTTTTGTGTGTGTTTATATTTTTATGGTTTCTCTTCAAGAAATAGTATGGGAAGGGAAATAGCAAGATATAAAGAGCAAAAAAGTCATCATGATCTTTAAATTGTTAGAACATGTATCTGCAATAATAATTATAATGCACTGTGGTATGTGTTAAAATAGGAAGTATATGTAACATCCCATAGGAGCAGCAAATTCAGTGGTGTTAGTGGGAGTGTGTCATGGAAGTAATCACAAAGCAGGTGACTGTTCCTTGGGGTCCTGAAACATTAGTGTGTGTTCTTTGTGTCCAGTAGTGGTCTGGAAGGTTCAGGAAGCCTGCCTTTCAATTTGAGGGAACAGAGTGTTCGAGGTCCTCTCTCTTCTATTGCTCTAGTATACTGCATAGCAGCTAATAAAATACTGGGTTTATAGTTGACATTTAAGTCACTGATTGATCATCAAGATTGGCATGTATCATTGGAACTGAAAATCGGAAGAGTCTTATGCTTTTTAGGTTTTTCTTTTTTCCTTTGTCTCAAAAGTATGTAGTACTTTACTGAGTGGTTGGGAATAAAGTTTGCAGTATTCAGTGTATTCAGTTTTAGGACCTAAATAGAATTAAAGTGTTGCTATAAACTGGAATAAGACTTTGTTACTGACAAGTTTTAGAACGCATCAGTTAATCAATTACCTCTTTGGGAAGATTGTAGTTAATGATTTTAAAAATGTGGCTGTAAACCTCCAATTGACTCAAGAAAAGCAAATAAGTCAAGATTGACAAATGTATAGGCTCTTCATCTTATTGTGTGTGGGTTTTTTATTTTTCCTTTTAGTTATTTGTCAAGGTATAAAGAACTCTATCACTCTTAAGACAGTAAACTTCACGGGGTATAATCTGACATGGCAGGGAGCAGATCACATGGTCAAGATCTTAAAGGTGATTTTATGTTTAAACTTTCATGAAAACATGTGTGATTGAAGCACATTAACATATTGATACAGATGGCAGTTAATTTTTGTCTTTTAATACATGTGAGTGCAGCTTTTGTTTTTTTGAAAGAATATGACCAAATGGTAATGTGAATTGCTGTTGCATAAAGTATAGTGTTGAATCCCCAGTCTTTGCACTTGAGTTTAACAACTCTGTGGTTTTCTATCTTCTTCCTGAGACACTTAATCTCAGGTTCATCCTCGTCACACAGAGTGGTAAATTAGAGAACGATTAATATCACCATTTACAGAAGTTAGACTGAAATCTCAACCATCCTGAACATAGGAGCTGAAGGGGCCTCTCAGCAGTTCAAAGAGTCATTACGAAGCCAGTCGGTTGAATTCTGTTCACTTTTCTCCGTAGCAGAGCCTTCCCCGTCCTTCTTTTGAGCTTATTTATTTTTGTACACAATTCTATATGGATACTGTACATAATACTAAATAGTTGTATTAACTGGGTTTAACTGGTGATGTATTTACATCAAGATCTAACTTCGTTTTGTTGATATCTTTTTAGGGGCTTTGCATTCATCAAAGCTCGTGATGTATGTAATCAGTTGCTCGTGTGTAGCTATCATATTGATGATACATAGGGCTTGAATTGGGAAAGGTGGATGGGCATTCTCCTTGCTTTTTAAACTGACAGAGCCTTACAAGAAGCATTTCCCTCTCTGAAATAAATCCATGGAAAATATGTTTGGTCGCTCTCCCAGTGCAACTGTGTAGTTGTGTGGATTTGGCACACAACTGGCAGCCTTGTGGTTATGTCTGTAAACAAGGAAGCCTGTTCTCCAGTCTGCAAATCAGCTGTTACCCAGTGAAACGAACTTGACTGCCATTTCTGACCCCTCACATGGAGCTCTCATACTCAAGAATGTTCATATGTTTGCAAGAAACGTTGTTTGCAGGCTATGTGTACAAATTTCCTGATCTGAAAGCCAATATAAAGCAACATTTCCCACACTTCTGCTCTCTCACCAAGGCCACACACATTCCCTCGCAAGCTAATACTGTCAGTATCAGATTCTCCTTCCCAGTGGTTCTGGGAGACTGCATAGTTGCTCTGTGAAAGGCACCACTGCTGAGGTTGAGAGAAGAGCATCTTGGGTGTCAGTCCTGCCCTTGCATGCCCAGAGAGAGGGGTGTGCACCTCGTTCTCCTGTTCGGATTTTCCTATGCTGCAGGTTTGCTGCTTGTTGTCAAAATGATGTCCTAGTGACTTGTCTTCTGCGTAGTTACATAACCCCAGCACACTTCTTTATGATCTGTAGACTTTTATGGGGTTGTGGCCAGGTCAGGTTTTAAATGTTGGGAAATGTCCAATTGAACAACATTGCAGTGGCAGTGAAGCTTGATAGAATTGTATTACTGTTACCCTAGTTTTGGCTTCAGGGTGATGAGAAGATGAAATTTTTGATGGGTCAGTTTTAGTTATGTATGTGTATGTGATTTACTTTTTAAAATTCTAACATCTATTATACACAGCTTAGATATGTTGACTTTCTGATTATTCTTCTGATTCTTTATCAGTCCCTTTACTGGTGTATTTTCCTCCAAAAAACTACATTTTCTTCCAGACTGTTTTTGTCTGATAGTGAAAAATAAATTTTTCATTTGCAGTCTAAAGTTGATCTGAGAAAAAATGGTTACCTTGGATCTTCACTTGGCTTTTGTGAAAGAAAATAAAATAATATGGACAATTCCCATTACTAATCCTAACCATGTACAACAGAGGTCTGTGCAGTAACATAGCGAAAATAAGTTCCTGTAATTTTACTTAGTCATTGCTTGTTTTAGACTAAGGAGCAGTGAGAGACATTTATAAATAATGATGCCTCAGATCACTTTTGTTAAATGTCCTCTAATATTTGGATATTTGGTATCTGGCTTGTGTTGTCTTTTATACAATCTTGTTTTCTTTCTTTGCACTTTAGTTTAACAACTCTGTGGTTTCCTATCTTCTTCTTGTGACACTCAGGTCCATCAGAATTTCCTGTGACTGTGACAGTAGAGAGTCCTTCCTCCTCAGAAAATGAAGAGGTCAATGAGTCCTCAGAAAGTGTTCAGGAAGAGCCAGAGAAAATCAGTTTGAAACAAGAAGCATTGCCGGGACAAAGTTATCACTTGAAAGCTATAGAGAAGATTATTTTTCAAACGGAAGCCTGATTGCAATACGGCAGAGCTTGTGTGAGGATTCTGTTTTCTCTTCCCATCTGCATTGTATCCCCTTGAATGGTTCCTTAAGCTTAGACCAGGGTGAATGGTGGACATTTGAACTCTAGGAAATAAAAATCAAAACATGTCATTAGTAATATATTTTCCTTTCCTTAGAACCTTAGTATATTAGATTTAGGGAGAACCTTAGTGATCATAAGATAAAGAAATTGAGTTCTGAATGAATGTAGTCAGCTGATTCAGTGCTCTTGTTTTACAGGTGAGAAAATTGACAGTTCTAGTTGAACTCTCTTTTTACAAGAGGAAAATATGGCCTCATTTTAAATAAAAGTAAAGTTGAAAAAAGTTTTCATGTTGATATTCTCCTTTCCTAAAATAAAAAATATCAAGAAGCTACATTCTGTTACCAAATAAACCTGACCTCTAATGTCATTCCATACTTTTGTTTGTATGTACAGAAAAGAAAAATTGATTTTCATAAGAAATTTTTGCACCTAAAAAATAATATATTTATTTTATTTCAACTTTAATGAAGAGCTGAACATTTCTAGTAAATGAAGGAACACCATTTGTGGGGGACCTTGTCTTTGTGCTACAAAGTGCATGTTTAATTTTTAAAAATTATTTAATATGATTTTCTTTTCGTATGAAACATGAAACTTGACCGGTTTCAGAACTAATTATCCCATTATTGTAGGACTATGGCAATTAACTCTTTGATTTTCAAAAGTTAGATTTTTATTTTTTTAAGTAAAATTAATGATAATATAGAGAAATTTTAAGAAAAAAACTTAGAAAATTATGAAATGTTAGAGTAGGAGAAATCTATAGTTCATGTAGAGTTACCCTCTTTCATTTTATAAATGAGCACCTACAATTTTTAGCACATAAGTGGTTTATTAGTAAATGGCAGAGTACGACAAGACCCTAGAGCATCTAACCGCCTTCCTTGTCATTTTAGATGTGCTGTATTCATTTCCTTCACGAGTAGACCAGGAGATTGTATTTCTAGTAGTAATGATAGACACTGGGGAAGACCAAGAAATTTACACACTGGGACCACAGAATAGCAGATTCAGAATGCACTGAGAACCCTTTCAGCTCTTCTCTGTTTTGACAAGACACTACAAGGATGGTATCAATGTGTTTAAGTATGTAAGCCCACAACAATCAAGAGATTTCAACATAGTTTTGAAAGACGGAAGACAAGTGGAAGAGTGTGAAACTGAAGCAGTAGAACAGAGGAAAAGCATCACCTAGAGTATGCACAGGGATCACCTGCAACTGAGGAGGATTCTGACCCCACCTGAAGAAGTAACCCCATGCTCAGATGCACATGTAGGAGAGAGGGTGGAGTTAGTTAAAAGTATGACTGAAATAGGGGAAATCATTCAAGGGTTGTGTTTGGAGGAGTGGACTCCCAGCCCCGCCCTCACGCTCCTGAAATGAGATGCTTTCATTTTGAAAACAGTGAAACTGGCGAGAACTAGGGCAGCTAGTGTGAGTTTTTATAACCTAGAAAATTGTGTTTGGGGGAGATCCTATTACAGTTACTCCCCGCTTCTTCCTGCATAAGAAACCAATCAATCGTTGACTTCAGGGAGCTTTCTGCACTCATTCTTAAATAGAAAATAACTGTCATTTGCCTGATAGTTGAGTAAAGCTTACAACATGAGAGAGGGGGAAAAAGTGTGAAAACGTATCCTGGTAGGACCGGGGACAATTTAGGGAACAAAATAATTTAAGAAAAAACCCTAATTAGTATCCTGAGAGAGGTTTAAAAAGAGCTAGCAACTATAAAATAAGACTAGGGTGTTAATTAAAAAGAGAATCGTCAGAAAGCAAGAGAGGTCTCTTGGAAATGAAAATATGGTTGCTGAAATAACTTCAGTAGGAATTTTAAAAATTTCTCATTATATAAAAAAGAAAGACACAATGGAAAATGTGATAGCAATATGTTAGAGAGGCTGCATCTGGGAGATACAACATGTTACTATTAGAAACTCCAGACCCAGAAAAAAAATGGAGGGAAGCTGTCAAAGGGCAACAAAATTCCCCACAGCTGAAAGTAGACATCAGGCCTCAGATTGAAAATAGTTACTCAAGTTTTGAGCAAGATGAACAAGAATAGACTCATACCTAGGCACCCTTCATTACGAAACTTTAAAATACTGAAAAAATAAATTAACAGAATAAAATACTGACAGGATACATCCATTCCAGAGAGAAAAGTACTGGTCACCTAAAAAAGAAAGTTAAAATCTGACCTTATCATACTTGTCATCAGCACCATGGATCCTGGAAGGCATTAGAAAGATACCTCCAAAGTTTTTCAGGCACATAATTTTCACCCTAGTGGTTTGTATTCAGCCAAACTATCAGTCATAAGTGGAGGCTGAAGAAGATATTTTGTACACAAAGAAATTTGAAAAATTGACCTCCTGTGCTACACCTTAAGCTATTTATAGAAATAATCCAGCAAAATGAGGCAATAAACCAAGAAGGAAGGTAATAGGGGATTCAGTGCAGAGAGCAGCTAGTCTAGATTGGAGAGGCTTCTATTGATTGTGTGATTGAGAGCTTAGAAACACCTTGAGGCATGTTGTACTTACTAGGTATTAGGCACTGTTGGAAGGGAGGAGGGAGAGGAAGAGGAGAAGGAACTTGAACTCCAGAGGAGAAAAGGCTATACTGACATAAACCTGAAGCAAACTAAGCTATGGTTGATTTTTAACCTACCATTGGTGAGCAAGAGAATAATCCACTTAAACTTGACACTATAGATGTTCCCCTTTTCAGCGACACACATGGGTAATGACCACCTATCTAATTTGTTGTCCAAACCAGAACTTGTCCAAACTCCTTACACTTCAATAGTGTAAGGAGGCGCTCTAATGCTGTAACATCAGGACAACAGGTATAAACTGGAACAGCCCAAGGCGGCTTGGGGTATGTGGTCACCCTGCACCCTCCACACCCTGCACCCTGGCACAGTATGGATCGAGGTGTAGTCTATACACAGAGGCACAGTACATCTGCAGTGGGCAATATTAATTTCATTGTAATAATGGCAATACTGTCTTGGTTTGCAGCTTTTATTGTCAACTTGCATGTAATAACAAATAACTAACCTAAACTATACTTAGTATGTATTAGTGTTAACTTGGTATGTACTGAAATGTATTGTGTACTAGTATGTATTTAGTATATATTAGGCTCTAAGTGTTTTTGCATATATTAACTCATTTAATCCTCTCAATAGCCTTATGAGGTTGGTGCTAATATCATTCCCACTTTTGAGAAAAGGAAGCTAAGACAGGGAAGGAACTTGCCCAGGCTGTACCTAATTTAGGGTTGGATCGAGGCTTTGAGTTTAGGCTCTCCACCTGTTCTCTTAAACCTTACTCCCTACTGACTCTCAAGTAACGGTAGACTTAACTGCACACAGAACAGAATATAAATTTCAACTTTGACAACGTAAAAGCTAGGTTTGGAAGGTAGACAGGAGGTAGAAAAAAGGGAAGATGGTATGAATGTCCTCATTTTACAAAGCGTGACGTTGAGAGAGTTTATAGTTGATCAACAATGTAGGTTTTTAAGTATATCACTACAAGTCAAAGAGATCATGAGCAGTGGAATAACTAATGATGACATAACTTTACTGAGCAGTGTGGACATAGGAAAGAGTGTAAAGGAACTAAACCCTTACTTAGTAAAATAGAAAGTGAACAGATAATGCCTCAAATTTAGTGAGAAAATAGTCATGTAAGAGTATTACTTGTAAATGGAGAAGAATTCAAAATAACAATAGTTGGACGTCCCTGGTGTCGCAGTGGTTAATAATCTGCCTGCCAAGGCAGGGGACACGGTTTCGAGCCCTGTTCCGGGATGTGTCCTAGAGGATGAATCTGGGAAGGGCTGAGAATTTAGGGGAGAGAGAGGCTTGTAGTCTGGAGTAGGATGTTGGCTTTTAAGATTTTAGAAGTATTTCATGATTGTAGGTCTGGGGAAATCTAAACTGCTCTTATGTGATTATAATCACCTTTGTCTTTTCTCCTTTCCTCCTCTGGTCCAGGCTTGGGCAGCTGGCCACAATGGCTGGTATAGATCAGTCAGATTTTCATTTACTAGGTCATCCCCAGATGAATTCTACTGTTAGTAGTCCATGTAAAGAAGAAAAGAAGGCACTTGAAGAAGAAAAATCAGAATCAAAACTGGGTGCCCCAGGACAAATGCAAAACATCCAAGTAAGTGGACAGAACAGCAATTAATGATTCTAAGAGTGATTAGCAAAAAGGAAATGACCAAGTCAGGGAGAAAACAATAATGATCAGTCTCTAATAGTTCATATGCTCAGGAGCTAGAAGACTCTGGAATCCTTTCCAAATCTGAGATTAGTAAATGTGTGCCCATTTCATGATACTGTATTGTTGTAAATAAGGAGACTGGAAGTTCTTTAGAAAATTTATGAGTTAAAACAAACTATCCTTAATGAAGAAAGAAAACATTAGATAAAATATTCCAGATTTTAAATTGTATAAATGTCTATTCTATTCATATTTTATCTAGGTTTCTATTTGTATGCAGTCAGCTTACAATGAAGGAACACTAATGAAGGTACACATACTGATATAATTTTTAAAATAAGTAATCCAGACATAGCTAATAGGTAACATATTATAGTGAATCACCTGGTTATGGGAATGGGAGGGGAAAACCTGTCAGCTTTTCCTCTAGCCTTACTTGGAGCCCCCATCAACCAATCTCAGACTGGTCTTGGGAACTGACAGCTTGAGAACACAGTCTGGTCACAAACTATATACTGTTTGCATGTGCCTGGAGGATAGAAAAGAAATTAATTATCTTACAGAATAGGGTTTTATTTTTAGTGAGGGAAAGGAAATGGGTAATAACTACCCCAGTCACCAAAGTCTGAAAATGTAGCGGACATAGCCTTGGATATAGCTAGGTTAAGCTGAGAATCACTTGGCAAGATATAATTAGAAAAAAACTGGCTCTGAAATCTTCTGAATATTGACTGTGTTAATAATAAGATTACAGAGTAACATTGAAGTTTTGAACTCTACTTTTTAATGGTTGGCTTTGTTCATCACTGAATTTTTGTCTTGTCTTTTGTTTTTCCCTCCAGTTTCAGAAGATTACAGGTGATGCTAGGATTCCTTTGCCTCTTGACTCCTTCCGTGTCCCAGTGTCTACTCAGGAGGCCTTAGAAACTTCCAAAGACAACCTGGGGGTCCCAGTCACAGAGCAGCAGCAGGAGTCTTTGAAGATTTCATTGTTAGAACATGTTCTCGTTCAGCAGACATCATTTCTGGAACTGGAAGTCAAAGAAAAGAAGAGGAATTATCTAGAAATAGCAGGTCTTCTTCAGAGAAAATGAGCAAAGCAGGTGAATATACCAAAAAATACTCTGCTAAGAAACAACCTGGGAAGGACCTGCATTCCTGCTCTGACTCACCTGTAAAGCAGAAAAGCAAAGGAATTGGGCAAAATAGTTCTTTGGTTAATAAACCAATTAAAAGTGAGTCTTCGAAAACACACATTTCTGTTAAGAAAGAGAGTAGAATAGTGACTGTTTCATCAAAGACAACTAAAAGTAAACTCAATCTACTAGAACATTCTGAAAGTGATACTCTTGGATCTGATTGTGTATTTCAAGAAAGCATCCATACTCTATCATGCCTAACATAGGTCTAAATCTTTTAAAATTATGTTTTTGCCTTCAAGTTTTAATAAATTACTTATGTTTTTATTATAGCATATGGTGTTTTCAGTTACTTGACTGGAAGCCATTAGAGAAAGATTTATCTATACTTTTTTATTATAATGAAAGTTTTGGTGTACTTTTCCTCATGACACTTTGCACCATTCATTCAGCTAGTATTTACTGAGGGCTTCATATGTACAGTACTTTTCTGGGTGCTATTGCTTTCAGCAGTGAACAAAATAAAGCCTTTACTCTCCTGGAACTAGCACTTTGTGGTGGGAGAAAACATAAACAACAAAGCAGGGTAAGGGTAAAAAGAGATGGGAATAATAAATGGAATAGTGTTACCATTTGGTTAAATGTCAAACTATTATAAATCACATGGCCAGAAGACATTGATGTATTTCAATTCACAATAACCAAAGAGCCTCAAACATTTACCAAGGCCCTTAACCGTGTTTATGGATTACAGCAACGCTCTGAGGTAGGGAACTGTTACCATTCCCATTTATAGATGAGGAGTATGAGGAGACATTATGTGAGTTGCCCAGAATTACACAGCTATAAGTAAGTGGGAAGCTGCGATTTGACCCGAACCCATGCTCTTTTTTTTTAAAATGTATGGACTTTATTATGTTTCATTTGTTTCTGATTTATGTGAATTTTTTCTTTAAAGATTTATTCTGATGTCGACCATTTTAAAGTGTTTATTGCATTTGTTACAGTATTGCTTCTGTTTTATATTTTGGTTTTTTGGCCACAAGGCATGTGGGATATTAGCTCCCTGACCAGGGATCGAACCCTCACCCCCTCCATTGGAAGGTAAAGTCTTAACCACTGGGCCACGAGGGAAGTTCCCCTTATGTGACTATTTTTCTGGCAATTTTTTTAAATTTTATTTTTTATTGATGTACAGTTGAATTACAGTGTTGTGTTAATTACTGCTGTATGGGAAAGTGACTCAGTTACACATTTATTTACATCCTTTTTCATATTCTTTTCTGTTACGGTTTATCACAGGATATAGAATATAGTTCCCTGTGCTCTACAGTAGGACCTTTTTGTTTTTTTAAAAATAAATCCACTTTATAAAAAATAAATGTATTAATTAATTTATTTATTTATGGCTGCGTTGGGCCTTCGTTGCTGCACGCGGGCTTTCTCTAGTTGAGGTGCACGGGCTTCTCATTGTGGTGGCTTCTCTTGTTGCAGAGCACGGGCTCTAGGTGCCTGGACTTCAGTAGTTGTGGCATCGGGCTTAGTTGCTCTCTGGCATGTGGGATCTTCCTAGACCAGAGCTTGAACCTGTGTCCCCTGCATTGGCAGGCATATTCTTTTTTTTTTTTTTTTCTGGGAACCCCCGGCAGGCATATTCTTAACCACTGTGCCACCAGGGAAGTCCCATGTAGGACCTTTTTGTTTATCCATCCTGTATATACACCACTTTGCATCTGCTAATCCCAAACTCCCAATCCAACCCTCTCCCACCCCCTCCCCCTTTGCAACCACCAGTCTATTCTCTATGTCCTTGGTTATGTTTCTGTTCACAGATAGGCAGAACCCAGGCTCTTAATTACTTTGTTATCCTGTATCCTTGTTAAGAGAAGAAGGGTTTAAGGAAGGCACCGAGAGAGAAGGCAGTGAGCACTGGAAGTGCAAAACAGTGGGGCTGTCAGAAAGCACACCTGTCTCCTTCCCCCATCGTGAGCCGAATTTTTAAACGGCAGAGTATGTAAGAGTATGTGATGACACATCTCTGGATTAAATTATGTCTCCCTGGTAAAACATGTACAGATAAGTCTTTAGTTCGATCAGAGTGAAAGGTGAGATCAGAGAAAAGCTGGAGTGTCAGATTTCTTTTAGAAGGTCCTACCTGATTTTTACTAAGAGGGCTGCTACAGTACTAGTTAGTTCATTAGTCATGGATTGAGTGTTTGGGGAGTAAAACAATGAGCAAGATGTAGCGTTGGCCCTTTAGCAGTGGGGTGAGAGGGGAAGACGCACAGCAGATGTCTCATCCTGCACGTGACATGCTGTGACGGGCATATTCAGGGCGTTTGGTCAGTGTTTGTGGAAGAAGAGGGGGAGCTGTGAGGCAAAGAAAAATCATTGAAAGAGGCAGTCCCTAAGCTAAGTCTTAAAGGACTCGTGAAAAACTGGTGAGTCAGCCGGTGAAGGGAAAGGACACTCAAGGCAGAGAGGACAGCAGAAGTCCAGAGCCATAAGTGTGTGAGGGGTGTGTTACGGAGCCACAGGCATAGGCTCTGGAGGATCAGTGCAGTGTCCCCAGGCAGTGGCAAGTGCCCCTAACGGAGGCAGCAAGGAGGAGGAGAGCGGGTCTTAATTAACCACCCATGTGTGTGGAGCTGGTTTCCTCAGAAAACAGCTAAGAATGGAAAGGACAAGTTCAGGTGGCATTTTAGGCCACTGACGTCAGTATGGATGAGGAATTTGAAGAAGCCTGGAGACAATTATGCCCCACTCTTCTGAGGAGCAGTGTTTTTTATTTTCAAGTGGGACTTTCACGCTGCCACCTCCTCTCCTGTCCCTACTGAAAGGTTTATAGGCCGGCAGAAGGGAGAACCTGGCTTAAGTAAAGTTAATCAGGTTTCTTTACTGTACAGCTCCTCGGGGCTGCTGTAGGCTAGTGTTCATTCTGGATTGTCACAGCAGGAGTATGGTACACAGCCATCCTCAAAGCTATTTGACTCTAGAGTCCTTTTTTAACAAAAGTGTCTAACAACTGGTTCCACCAAACAGCAATTTGGTAACCTCTAGACCAGGTAATAGCAAGAAGAAAGGGGTCTGAAATAAGGTACAGATGAAGGGAGGAAATAAGTTCTAATTGTATTTAGGAAATTACAAGCAAAACTTGATCTTGGGAAATAAGGAAGAAGTAGGAGGTGGAGGCTGAACCCCCATCTGTGTGACTAAGGTTGGGTAGTGGTATCATTGAGTTTGGAAATAGGGGATAAAGAACTGAATTGGGGAAAAGACTTTAGTTCTGGACATGTAGAATTTTAAAGCACCTGTAGAATTCAGGAGACAAACTGGTAGATAACTGGACATGCACGTGAAGACATGGAAAGATAAAAATTTGAATGTCATCAGCACATATCAGCAGTCATTAAAATCATGAAAATGGATGAGATTTCAGAGAATTGTGAGTACTGACAACGTTTAAGTAATAAGCAGAGAAAGAATTCTGGGAAGGAGAGAGGTGATAGAGTTTCAAGAAGGAGGAAGTAGATGACAGTGTCATCCTTCAGAGAATGTGAGTGTCCATTGGATTTGGGCAGTTAGGTCCCCAGTGACCTTAGAGCAGTTCAGTGAAGTGGTGGACAAAAAGCCAGATGGCAATAAATTGAGGGTGTAGGGCTGCCAGTGGGGGCCAGGCGGGGCTAGTGAAGACAGTGGGAATAGGCTACTCTCAAGGAGTTTGGATGAAAAGAGAAAATAATTAGCAAAAAAGAATTTTTTAGAATGAGAAGGACTTATATTTTATATGTTGAAATGAAGGAACCGATAAAGGAGATCCTGAAGATGTAGATAATAATTTAGAGAATTGGGGAAACATGGACATATGAATAAGAAAAAAACCTTGCACAGTATATAAATATCACTTGTATCCTTTGAGTTGGATGGATACTGGTAAGTTTGGGAGGAAATAAAGGTAAGAAGAGATAGAAGTTAAATGAGTTTATACTGATAGCCTCAGTTTTCTTTGACATAGATTTTTCAGAGACACATATATACACTTACATAATTACAGTTTTAAAATTCTTTCATAGTTACATGTTTTATTAATCATGTCTGAGAAAAGTCATTGATTTTCATTTTGTACAGCATTATCTTGTAAGGACAAGATACAGTGACAACTTCCAAGCTTTTTGCATATCAAAGCTGAAACGGAAAGTATCTCCATAATGGAATTTTCACTTATTTGTAATAAGTTTATCCTTAGGAGGATACTTTCATAGTGTTTGATCACGGATGAGTTTGGGCATTGCTATCACTCAATAATGTTAAGCATCTGTCAGGTTCTCTCCTCTACTATATATTAATTTTTTCTCTGTGAATATTTATTGACGGCCTGTGGGAATAAGATACACCTAGGTCCTCTTTCCTTGGTATATTCACAAAAGCCTCTGAAACTAAATTTCCAAGTCAGGCCATACTAAGGCCTGGCATAATAAGTTTTCATCGTTAACAGTTTTTTTGTGTTTGTGGGGTTTTTTTTTTGTTTTTATTGTTTTGAGGCAAGGATAAGACACTGTCTTAACACAGTAGTTGTCCATTCCTTAATAAGTCAAAGAAGACATTGATGAAGCATGGTATTTTGAATATCCTTTCCACAGAATAGGTAATGGGCCATCCTGAAACTCTGGTGAGATGCTTATCATTTTCAGATTTTGGAGTGGCTGAGAAAACCCTATTACATCTTGAATTATCACTAGAAACATGAATTCAGCCAAATAAAAACAGTGCCTCTGCCTACTGAGGTTGTCAATTTCCATCTCAACAAAAGTGAACATTTCTCCTTTAGTTTAAAGTCAAGAAAATCCCCTCTGTCCAGGATGCAATAATGGGGTGTACAAAAGAGGAAAACTGAAGCTATTCCCTCTTTACACCTGAACAGTGAATTCATTCTGATATCAAATATTTGTTATGATTCTGTTATGACCAAGTGCTTTATTGTTTAGAGATCAAGTTACTGTTCATTCTTGGTAAGTAAGAAAAATCCATGTTTTAGGACTCTGAATAGTAACTTTATATATTTTATATATATATTAAAAATAAATATATATATTATATGCAATATATATTCCACCTATTCAACAAAATTGTAATTTTCATCATCTCTTACGATTGATGAACTGTATTCACTCTTTGGAAAGAGCTTATAGGGAATTAAAGTCTCCATATACTTTTTATATAAGACCATGGAAACCAAATTCTCAACTGGGAGCAAACTTAGGTTTTGCTATGAAGGTTTATGCTTGCCTGGCCTTAGAGTGGTAGGCCAGGAACTCAAGGTGGAGTTTTTTTCCTCTAAGTTACTTTCATTGATGCCACCGTGAAAAAATGTGGAGGGAGTATTTTTTGAAAGAGCTTTATCTCAGTAACCCTTTAAAAATGCTTCAGGGTATGGGGAACTTAACTGTCAAAATGTTCAAGCAACTCTTGTTGATTTAAGTGTAATTGATCAGGAGCAACACAGGAAGGAGCTGGGTACAAAAGACAAAAGACCCGAGGCTATTTCATGTATTGTTTTTGGCTTATTGTACAAAACAGAGAAAGTCTCATACACTCATGCAGCCAAGGTCCCCTACTGTTCTCTCCTTTCAGTAAAAATAAAAGAGCTAGTTTCTCAATAGTAGCATTCTATCCTTAAGTGGGTACACAGTGATATTCTAATGGTCTGTGGAGCAGAGAATAATTCTGTGGCAGCTCTGACCTCCAGTCACCGGGTTCTCTGTAACTTAGTCTTTCATGGCCAAGGACTATAATCATTATTTCGATTTATATTGAGCATCTCAAAATTGAAAGCATTCCATGGACAACAAAATAGGAAGTGATTTCATGAAGTGTTTTAGTATGGATAAAATAATAAACTATAAAAATACAAATCATCAGTAAAGCTTTTTCTTTCTGGAGAACTATATTCAGAAATTAATGTAAGCAACTAAGGTGCGCGTGTGTGTGTTTTCACCCATGATATGTGTGTGTGTGTGTGTGTGTGTGTGTGTGTGTGTGTGTGTGTGCATTCCACTGCTACAGGAGACATGAAAAATAATATCAGATTTGCTACTATATGAAGTACTGCTTTCTCCCAAGAACTGTGTGCTCGCATGGTTCGTTCAGGAAGGTGAGTGCCCTACCACCATATCGCAGTCATATCTCATTACCTTCGGCAGGAATAATTTACACTTTAACCTTACCTGCTGGTGTATTAAATTAGTATTACTCATCAGAACTTGCTTATTAATAAAACAAGCTGAATTAGCCACTGGAGAATCATATTTGGAAATTCAATGACAATTTTACATTTTTAATAAAGGCTCAGAAATATTATTGCAGAGCAGGTAGTACAGAAAACTGTGGTCAAATTTGACATTCATTAATAATTGAAGTGTGGAACGTGACAGGTGAAAATTGATTTCTTTCCTCTAATATTTGGAAGAGTTCTAAAAGGTAAATAAAATGAGATAACAAGACATATCAAGTCTCACTGATTTCATTGATCACCTCCTCCCTACATATAACTCCTTCGCCTACCATGTTTTGAATAATTCAATGCCCATAGTCTTTCCAGTTCAGTGCATTATAAAACACACTCAAGCTGGGTTTCAATCATATTAGACTGAAAGCTGAACTTTATATGAAGGATTATTTAAAACCAAATGTGTCTTGAGCCCAACAGCCTTTGGAACCAAACAATCCTGGGAGTTCAGTAAGGAAATGTCAACACTGTGGAGAACATTTAGATTCAGAAAATTCAGTAGTCCTATTTGATGTATGTTAACCGTATCAATATTAACAACCTTCTGCTTGATTTCAGCACTGATTTGAGAGCTGAGTTACTACTGGTCTTGTATTTTAACTAGTTGTGAAAGCACTGAGAGAGTTGTTATTGGGTTGAACTTGACCTGCCTCTGGGAATGCTCTCTGTTCTATCCATCTTGAAAAGCTTTATGCAATGCATTTCTCTGCCTTCCTTCTTCTCATCTGCACCCCTTGGGAAAACGACAGATGCTCAAATATAGATGTGAACACTGCAGATGCTCTGTTTGGCAATGGTGTCTTTCAGCTTCCCAATAAAAAATTATATTGCTGACAACCCATTTGACTGAAAAGTGACTCACTTTACTGACAGATATCTGGCTTGAGATGCCGAAAGAAATAGGTCATTTCAAATTTCCTTTTTAATTTTAAGTCATAGCTTTGTGTTGCAACACTACTTGTTCAAAAGTTAGATCATGAAGGTACCTTCCTATGTCCTCCAAATAATCAAAATGTTCTTCAATGGGCTATATAAAAAGCAAGCAGAAAATTCCTAATTATCAATATTTCTCTTGAGTCATATAGTTCTTGTAATTTCAAGGAAGAGAAACTCAAATGTAGTGTTACAATAGCCAAGCATACCAGCACTGTTATCTAACCATTCAGCAATTTTCTCTGCCAAGTCACTCTGAACCTTAGACTACTGAGAATGTGTTTTTAATTAATTTTTAAGGTTCTCCTCTTTTGAGATAAAAAATGGTCACAATTTTATAAGTAAAATTAAAGAAAAAACACAAAATAGAACATCTGAGATATTTCCATTAGGCATTTTATATATATATATATATATATACACACACACACACATAATTTTAATATATATACATATACAAATGCACTAGGATAAATCTCCATCTTCTGTGTCAGTCGGACATAGTTCCATTTTCTTAGGAATAGGGAACTCCTTTCACAATGGTAGTGAGGAATTTGGCTTGACCATCTTTTTTTTTTTTTTTAACATCTTTATTGGGGTATAATTGCTTTACAATGGTGTGTTAGTTTCTGCTTTATAACAAAGTGAATCAGTTATACATATACATATGTTCCCATATCTCTTCCCTCTTGCGTCTCCCTCCCTCCCACCCTCTCTATCCCACCCCTCCAGGCGGTCACAAAGCACCGAGCCGATATCCCTGTGCCATGCGGCTGCTTCCCATTAGCTATCTACCTTACGTTTGTTAGTGTGTATATGTCCATGACTCTCTCTCGCCCTGTCACAGCTCACCCCTCCCCATATCCTCAAGTCCGTTCTCCAGTAGGTCTGTGTCTTTATTCCTGTCTTACCCCTAGGTTCTTCATGACATTTTTTTTTTCTCTTAAATTCCATATATATGTGTTAGCATACGGTGTTTGTCTTTTTCTTTCTGACTTACTTCACTCTGTATGACAGACTCTAGGTCTATCCACCTCATTACAAATAGCTCAGTTTCGTTTCTTTTCGTGGCTGCATAATATTCCATTGTATATATGTGCCACATCTTCTTTATCCATTCATCCGATGATGGGCACTTAGATTGTTTCCATCTCTGGGCTATTGTAAATAGAGCTGCAATGAACATTTTGGTACATGACTCTTTTTGAATTTTGTTTTTTTCAGTGTATATGCCCAGTAGTGGGATTGCTGGGTCATCTGGTAGGTCTATTTGTAGTTTTTTAAGGAACCTCCATAGTGGCTGAACCAATTCACATTCCCACCAGCAGTGCAAGAGTGTTCCCTTTTCTCCACACCCTCTCCAGCATTTATTGTTTCTAGATTTTTTGATGATGGCCATTCTGACTGGTGTGAGATGATATCTCTTTGTAGTTTTGATTTGCATTTCTCTAATGATTAATGATGTTGAGCATTCTTTCATGTGTTTGTTGGCAGTCTGTATATCTTCTTTGGAGAAATGTCTATTTAGATCTTCTGCCCATTTTTGGATTGGGTTGTTTGTTTTTTTGTTATTGAGCTGCATGAGCTGCTTGTAAATTTTGGAGATTAATCCTTTGTCAGTTGCTTCATTTGCAAATATTTTCTCCCATTCTGAGCGTTGTCTTTTGGTCTTGTTTATGGTTTCCTTTGCTGTGCAAAAGCTTTTAAGTTTCATTAGGTCCCATTTGTTTTTATTTCCATTGCTCTAGGAGGTGGGTCAGAAAGGATCTTGCTGTGATTTATGTCATAGAGTGTTCTGTCTATGTTTTCCTCTAAGAGTTTGATAGTTTCTGGCTTTACATTTAGGTCTTTAATCCATTTTGAGCTTATTTTTGTGTATGGTGTTAGGGAGTGATCTACTCTCATACTTCTACATGTATCTGTCCAGTTTTCCCAGCACCACTTATTGAAGAGGCTGTCCTTTCTCCACTGTACATTCCTGCCACCTTTATCAAAGATAAGGTGTCCATATGTGCGTGGGTTTATCTCTGGGCTTTCTATCCTGTTCCATTAATCTATCTTTCTGTTTTTGTGCCAGTACCATACTGTCTTGATTACTGTAGCTTTGTAGTATTGTCTGAAGTCAGGGAGCCTGATTCCTCCAGCTCCTTTCTTCGTTCTCAAGATTGCTTTGGTTATTCGGTGTCTTTTGTGTTTCCATACAAATTGTGAAATTTTTTGCTCTAGTTCTGTGAAAAATGCCAGTGGTAGTTTGATAGGGATTGCATTGAATCTATAGATTGCCTTGGGTAGTAGAGTCATTTTCACAATGTTGACTCTTCCAATCCAAGAACATGGTATATCTCTCCATCTATTTGTATCATCTTTAATTTCTTTCATCAGTGTTTTATAATTTTCTGCATACAGGTCTTTTGTCTCCTTAGGTAGGTTTATTCCTAGATATTTTATTCTTTTTGTTGCAATGGTAAATGGGAGTGTTTTCTTGATTTCATTTTCAGATTTTTCATCATTAGTATATAGGAATGCCAGAGATTTCTGTGCATTAATTTTGTATCTTGCTACTTTACCAAATTCATTGATTAGCTCTAGTAGTTTTCTGGTAGCATCTTTAGGATTCTCTATGTATAGGATCATGTCATCTGCAAACAGTGACAGCTTTACTTCTTCTTTTCCAATTTGGATTCTTTTATTTCCTTTTCTTCTCTGATTGCTGTGGCTAAAACGTCCAAAACTATGTTGAATAAGAGTGGTGAGAGTGGGCAACCTTGTCTTGTTCCTGATCTTAGTAGAAATGCTTTCAGTTTTTCACCATTGAGGATGATATTGGCTGGGGCTTGTCATATATGGCCTTTATTATGTTGAGGAAAGTTCCCTCTATGCCTACTTTCTGCAGGGTTTTTATCATAAATGGGTGTTGAATTTTGTTAAAAGCTTTCTCTGCATCTATTGAGATGATCATATGGTTTTTCTCCTTCAATTTTTTAATATGGTTTATCACACTGATAGATTTGCATATATTGAAGAATCCTTGCATTCCTGGAATAAACCCCACTTGATCATGGTGTATGATCCTTTTAATGTGCTGTTGGATTCTGTTTGCTAGTATTTTGTTGAGGATTTTTGCATCTATGTTCATCAGTGATATTGGCCTGTAGTTTTCTTTCTTTGTGCATCCTTGTCTGTTTTTGGTATCAAGGTGATGGTGGCCTCGTAGAAGGAATTTGGGAGTGTTCCTCCCTCTGCTATATTTTGGAAGAGTTTGAGAAGGATAGGTGTTAGCTCTTCTCTAAATGTTTGATAGAATTCGCCTGTGGAGCCATCTGGTCGTGGGCTTTTGTATGTTGGAAGATTTTTAATCACAGTTTCAATTTCAGTGCTTGTGATTGGTCTGTTCATATTTTCTATTTCTTCCTGATTCAGTCTTGACAGGTTGTGCATTTCTAAGAATTTGTCCGTTTCTTCCAGATTGTCCATTTTATTGGCATAGAGTTGCTTGTAGTAATCTCTCATGATCTTTTGTATTTCTGCAGTGTCAGTTGTTACTTCTCCTTCTTCATTTCTAATTCTATTGATTTGAGTCTTCTCTCTTTTTTTCTTGATGAGTCTGGCTAGTGGTTTATCTATTTTGTTTATCTTCTCAAAGAACCAGCTTTTAGTTTTATTGATCTTTGCTATTGTTTCCTTCATTTCTTTTTCATTTATTTCTGATCTGATTTTCATGATTTCTTTCCTTCTGCTAGCTTTGAGGGTTTTTTGTTCTTCTTTCTCTAATTGCTTGAGGTGCAAGGTTAGGTTGTTTATTCGAGATGTTTCCTGCTTCTTAAGGTGGGCTTGTATTGCTATAAACTTCTCCCTTAGAACTGCTTTTGCTGCATCCCATAGGTTTTGAGTCGTCGTGTCTCCATTGTCATCTGTTTCTAGGTATTTTTTTATTTCCTCTTTGACTTCTTCAGTGATCACTTCATTATTAAGTAGTATATTGTTTAGCCTCCATGTGTTTGTATTTTTTACAGATCTTTTCCTGTAATTGATATCTAGTCTCATGGCATTGTGGTCAGAAAAGATACTTGATACAATTTCAATTTTCTTAAATTTACCAAGGCTTGATTTGTGACCCAAGATATGATCTATCCTGGAGAATGTTCCATGAGTACTTAAGAAAAATGTGTATTCTGTTGTTTTTGGATGGAATGTCCTATAAATACCAATTAAGTCCATCTTGTTTAATGTATCATTTAAACCTTGTGTTTCCTTATTTATTTTCATTTTGGATGATCTGTCCATTGGTGAAAGTGGGGTGTTAAAGTCCCCTACTATGAATGTGTTACTGTCGATTTCCCCTTTAATGGCTGTTAGTATTTGCCTTATGTATTGAGGTGCTCCTATGTTGGCTGCATAAATATTTACAATTGTTATATCTTCTTCTTGGATCGATCCCTTGATCATTATGTAGTGTCCTTCTTTGTCTCTTCTAATAGTCTTTATTTTAAAGTCTATTTTGTCTGATATGAGAATTGCTACTCCAGCTTTCTTTTGGTTTCCATTTGCATGGAATATCTTTTTCCATCCCCTTACTTTCAGTCTGTATGTGTCTCTAGGTCTGAAGTGGGTCTCTTGTAGACAGCATATATAAGGGTCTTGTTTTTGTATCCATTCAGCCAACGTGTGTCTTTTGGTGGGAGCATTTAGTCCATTTACATTTAAGGTAATTATCGGTATGTATGTTCCCATTCCCATTTTCTAAATTGTTTTGGGTTCGTTATTATAGGTCTTTTCCTTCTCTTGTGTTTCTTGTCTAGAGAAGTTCCTTTAGCATTTGTTGTAAAGCCGGTTTGGTGGTGCTGAACTCCCTCAGCTTTTGCTTGTCTATAAAGGTTTTAATTTCTCCATCAAATCTGAATGAGATCCTTGCTGGGTAGAGTAGTCTTTGTTGCAGGTTTTTCTCCTTCCTCACTTTCAGTATGTCCTGCCACTCCCTTCTGGCTTGTAGGGTTTCTGCTGAGAGATCAGCTGTTAACCTTATGGGGATTCCCTTGTGTGTTATTTGTTGTTTTTCCCTTGCTGCTTTTAATATGCTTTCTTTGTATTTAATTTTTGACAGTTTGATTAATATGTGTCTTGGTGTATTTCTCCTTGGATTTATCCTGTATGGGACTCTCTGTGCTTCCTGGACTTGATTAACTATTTCCTTTCCCATATTAGGGAAGTTCTCAACTATAATCTCTGCAAATATTTTCTCAGTCCCTTTCTTTTTCTCTTCTTCTTCTGGAACCCCTATAATTTGAATGTTGGTGCATTTAATGTTGTCCCAGAGGTCTCTGAGACTGTCCTCAGTTCTTTCCATTCTTTTTTCTTTATTCTGCTCTGCAGTAGTTATTTCCACTATTTTATCTTCCAGGTCACTTATCCGTTCTTCTGCCTCAGTTATTCTGCTATTGATCCCATCTAGAGTA
>NW_020837959.1:34488886-34539502 GCF_003676395.1 Aethalodelphis obliquidens | reverse complement strand
GTGTAAAACCTGTTAGTCTAAATTTATTTCCAAAAGATAGACCCTCCGCGGCGTCTGCTCCTGCGGGAAAGGTGGGACCCCCGCTTGTGTCCTGGCCCCCAGGTGTGGCTTCCTCAAGTTTGGGGTGAAGCCCCCAGCCCCCTTGGGCTCTGCAGCGGGGCGGTGGGCTCGGGGGAAGGAGCACGGTCTCCTGGGTTTCTCAGCAGGAGATGCCGGGGCTGCCGCGCAGAAACCCAGCGGCCCTGGGTGGGGCGCAGACTCACCAGGCCTGGATGTCCCTGGCGCACGGCTGCTGAGAACAGGGTCCGTGATGAAGCTCTGCCTGGCAAACGGGGACTGTGGGCGGCTCCATCCTCCCCTTCCGTCGGCACAGGCCCATCGCAGCCCTCCCTTCCAACAGGCAAAGACTGTGACTTGCGGCCGGACAGCTCCACACCCTCACGCCCCGGTGCTCGCCCCACGCCGGGAACAGGCACAAGCCCTGGGCCGGCCTCTCCGGACGGCTCGAGCGGGACGGCTTCTTCGGCGTGCCCGTCACCCACTCCGAGCCCAGGGGCCGGCAGGGAGGTCTGAGGGCCGCTCGGGCCGGGCGGGGCGGAGGCACGGGCTTCGCGGCTGGGCCGGCCCTCCTCGCCGCCTCCTGCCTCTGCGCCCTGGCCCGGGGTGGGCTTCCCGTGGCACCGTCTCCTTCCCACCCCCGTCGCGCCTCTTGCCCCCCGGCCGCGGGATCCACCCGTAGCAGCACCGAGTCGTGAGGGTGCGGGAGAGGTCCCGCCCTCGGGGCTTCCCCGACACCTAGCCCCTGAGGAGGGTCAGACCGGCACCGCGCACGAAGCGGCCCTGGCGGGAGGGAGACCAGGGGGGAGGGGGTCGGTGGGGAGGTTGACTCGCAGTCACTTCCGAGGGGACGCTGAGCCCCCAGGGCTGGGGGCTGACCGGCCTCAGCACTCCCACGAGGGGGTGGTCAGGAAGGAGGGACCCTGTCCCTGGGGCTCAGGGCGTTCCCGGGTCAGGCGGAGTCGCCAAGTGTGTCGGGTGCCGTGGACAGCTGAGGCACATTTTGCCCAAAGGTAAGTTCCAGCGCATCGCAGAGAGCAGACGAAGTACACACACGGTGGTGAAAACTCCCTGTTGCTAAGGGTTGAAATGAACCAATAATTCCTCCCGTTTCTCAGGGTGTTCCGTTTGGCTGTTAATGAAATGTATTTCCAAGGAATGCAGGCATGTGGCTAAAAAGGCCAGCAGTGCCGGCGGGGGTCACAGCGATACCCTCCCATCTCGCCCCTCTGGGCCATCCTGTGCTCTGGGAACAGAGCTCTCACCCAGAAGTGAAACATAGTAGCTTCCACATCCGGATTCTAAGATTTTCTAAAGCCTTTTAAAGGCCCCCTTCTCTGAGTGGTGCTTGACCTGCTGGTGTTTGGGGCGGGAGGGTGGACTGGGTGGAGGGTCTGAGCGCCACCCCGGGGGCCCAGTGCCCATGGCCGAGGGGAGGCTAGCGCTGACTCCAGCCATGCTGAGCCAGACGTCGCCCTCCTTCCCGACAACCCAGCAAAGCCTGTCGCTCGCATTCCTGGCTGTGCTGCTTACACTTGCCCTTTGAGAAGGCCAGCCTGGCAGAGCTCTGTTCCTGCCCTCTGGGCTGCTGGTAACTGAGTACCTAGCCTGGGTGCTGGAGGGGAAGAGCCATAGATGGTGGAGGCCCAGTCCCCACCCAGGGTGCTGCCCCTCTGCTGAGCTGAAACTTCTAATCAATGTCTTAATAAAACCAAAAGGGACGTGATATTGTTCTACCACCTGTGCCCGACCAATGTTAGCCCAATGTTAGTCATATGGGGCAGTGCTGTTTAATGGTAAAGCTTCCACTATCAGATCCCCAATCCCTTCTCCTACCCCCTCCTATGGGGGTTCAGTGGGTACATCTGTATTTCATAGAACCTGAAACTCTGATTTTACAAAGGAGCTGGAGGTCTGGGGAAAGAACTCGTCTGTTCTCAGTTAAGAATGCAACTTTACACCTGGACGATACTAGAGCACTTTAGCACCTCATGTGTTTGAAAGAGATCTTCACAAAGACCTCATGGGCAGGAGACGCAGGCAGGAGAGGGGACAGACTGAAGCTCTGTGACTGACTGATCAAGTAGAAGAGGTCCAGCTGACTTCCAGGCCTACTGCTGATTTACTATCACCAGAGCCACGTAACACACCTTCCACATAGAGAACCAGCAGAAAAATGAGTTTGAAGAGGATTTTAGCTAAATTCAAGGTCATTTTGATCATTAGTGAAAGTCATTCTGTTCCTACACGCTGCCCACACCCTGATCCCCCTTCCTAGAACCAAATGGGTTCTGAGATTAAAGTGGAAGTGACAAACCTGGGGGTGACCAGGCTTTACTTTATCATCTCTTTCTTCTTCTTCCACGTGTGTTCCTGGTGTTACTCTTCCTGGTTCTTCTGCAGGGAGCGGTCCAGCAACCCTGTCAAGCAAAATCACACACCCTAAGGATGACTATCACAGACTCGTCCCGTGGAGGCAGTTTTCAAAAGGTCTTCCTTCTTACCTACACACCTCCCCACCCCCCAAAAAATCAATCTTCATCTCAGGAGCCCTAAAAGGCACATATTACCTCAAGATTTAATATTTAATACAACCTTTAGATGTAGTTCTGGTAACTGCCAGTTGCCCCAATTCACTCTTTGCAAGAGAATTCTACCTGAATCACAAGGTTAATAACCTGACTGCAAACCCAGCATCCTTAAGCTATCTATGGTCACCCTGGCAACTCACTATAAAGTTCTTCTTTTTAAAAGACTTCAGAAAAGTAATTTCAGTCATCACGATTACATATTGCACAGAAAAAAAAGCTTTATTATTCTTACCATTCTCCGGATGTAACTCTACGTCTCTTTTCCTCCTATGTGGAGAGAACGGAAAAAGAGAAAAACAATATTTCAAAAGAAGATCAAAACCAAAAGCAAAGGGCTTCCCTGGTGGCGCAGTGGTTGAGAGTCCACCTGCCGATGCAGGGGACGCGGGTTCGTGCCCCAGTCCGGGAAGATCCCACATGCCACAGAACGGCTAGGCCCGTGAGCCATGGCCGCTGAGCCTGTGTGTCTGGAGTCTGTGCTCCACAACGGGAGAAGCCACAACAGTGAGAGGCCCGCGTACCACAAAAAAAAAAAAAAAAAAAAAAAAGCATGAGTCAAAGTATTAAATAAATACATTTGACGTGGTTAAAAACAGGGGTTGGGGTAATCTCGGTTTGGGGGAGATCTGGGCAACCTTCAGTCTGGTGTTGATGTCCCACCACCCTCAAAACAAAGAGAGGCCCAGGAGCTGTCCCGGCACACGTCTGTGCACTACAGGTCATCTAGTGATGCTACGTAAAGTCAAAGATCCACCTCATGTCAGGAATTTGTTAACACTAGAAAAAAACCAAAGGAGTAATTTGGGATTCACATCAGGAAGTGATGATTACAACCTAAACTGGACACCAGCTCTTCTCTGATGAATACCTTAGTACACTACTTCCCTAAGTTCACAACACTTGCCATCTCCAGGATATCTGTAGTTATGTATTTAAGAGGGATAAAAATATTGTCGTGATGAAACCGATCTATGTCTTGTCTGAGGTGGAGGTTACAAGAATGCATGCGTGCATATACGTGACCATACATGCACAGTGAATAAAGTCTGTAGATTATGCCGATGTCCATTTTCTGGTTTTGCTATTACAGTCATGTGCGATGTCACCATTGGAGAAATTTGGGTAAACTACACAGAACCCCTCTGTACTATATTATATGGAATTAATCTGTATGTGTATATATAAAATTCTGCCTCCAGACTGCCTTTGGACTTGAGCTACAACATCAACTCTTCCCTGAGTCTGCCTCTCTTGGCCTGTCCTGCATATTTCAGACTCGCCAGCCTGAAGTCGTGTGACTCAGCTGCTTAAATTAATCTCATATACACAGACATCACTGGGTCTGTTTCTCTGGAGAACCCTACGATAGATTTTATACTAATATACTACAGTAATATATACATACATATAATCTGAAACAATACAGAAGAAACTGATACATGCTTGCCTCTCTCAGGAAGGACAGGACGGAGAGGGGGGAGCACCACCCCTATGTACCAAACAGCCTTCTGTGCTGCTGCCAGCCCAGCCGCCCCAGGTTCAAGCAGATATAATGGCGTGTGGCCCAGGCAGTGGCTACACAGCTAAGGATTTTAAGGCACAATGCAGCGAGATGCCAGGGCCACGGTCACACACGTGAAACATTCTAAAGCCAAGAGCAGTCGCAGGATTCTGCGCATGGGCCCCCAAGGGCACTCTGGAGGCCGTCGCAGACCCTCAGGTCCCACGTGAGGAGACAGCCCACTAGAACACAGCAGGCGGCCCTCCTCCCAGATCTCACCCCGGTCAGCCTCCCGGGCACCCAGCCTCCTCTGCACAGCACGGGGCAGGCTCACAGAGGGAAAAGCGGCCCAAACCCAAAGGTCACACCAAACCCCACAGGAGAAGAGTAAACCAAGGTGATGAGAGGAGAGGGGAGGGGTCCCTCTGGAAGCTGGCCACTCAGGATTTCCAGCCTCTTCCACAGGAAGCCAGCTCACGAAGCACCAAGGCCTGTCCTGGGTCACACTCAGAGGACTTGACCCCTGACCCCACAGCCCCGATTCCCAAGCCTCCTCGATGCTGACGATGCTGACGCGGATCGGCACGGAGGAATGGGGGACTGCACGGCTGGGGGCTGCTGGGCACTCAGGACTGGCCCACCCCGAGGCCCCGCGCCAGCAGGCGCCACACTCACCGGATGGTCTCCATGATTTCGTGAGCGGCATCGTGGAGTTTGTCCTGAAAGACAACGGGACAGGGTTCAGAGCCGTCCCTCCCCGCTCCGGTGATGGGGGCGGCCAGAGGAGGCGGGTACTGCAGCCCCCGGGACTCCCCGACCCGCGGGACCTACCAGAGAGCTCCACCCACAGCGCTGGGGCCATGTCCTGCCACGTGGGACACGCTGGCTCCGGGAGCGCCTGTTCCTGCAGCGCCCTGCCGCCCAGCGGGCTGCGGGGAAGGGACCGGGAAGGACTCTAAGCCCCCGACCCGCCTGCCCCAGGACTTCCTCCAGGCGCTCCTGCAGCCTGGAAGCCACAGGCCTGCCTCTGAGTCCCTGAACTGCCGCAGGCCTCGGTCTCCATCTGTAAAATGGGGAAACACCACTCGTGCAACCACCGGGAACGGGCGAGCAGCGGTCCTCCCTCCCGGCCACGGCGACGCTCTCCTGGCCTCACTGCACCCGAGGGCTGGCCTCGCCACTTTCCCCGAGGAGCACGTCAGGGATCGCTCTGGCTTTTCGCCGGGGTCTTGGCGGCCAGCTAACCCAAGACCCCGCAGAAACCAAGTGAGGACGATGCATCGTGTGGACAGTCTGTAACTCTAAACTGCACCTCCGCCCCGCCGGTGAAGGTTCCTATCGCGGTGAGGAGGGGCCTCGAAGAGGATGCACAGCGAGAGGAGGGCCCGCGAAGAGCACGGGCTGAAGCCGGAGGTGAGATGGTCAGGCCCAGAGCTGCCAGCCCTGCCCCGGGACAGCGACTGCCTCTCTCAGACCAGGCCACCATTTCCACGCTTCACAGTGGAGGACGGCAACGCGGGCAGAGCCCCTACGGGCCAGGGCATGGATGCCCGGAAGGTCCCAGGACAGGGCCCCCCACGGTGCAGCGGTCCTAACAGGTCAAACAACTCTGGAAACACCCTTTGTGTCCTAAGCCTCATCTTTGCAACAGCAGCCCTACTGAGCTATAATTCACACAGAATGGGCCCCCGCTTCAAGTATACAGTTCAGTGGGTTTTAATACATTTAGAGCTGGGCAACCACCCCCTCTATCTAGTTCCAGAACATCCCATCACCCCATTAGTAGACGTGCCCCAATCCCCTCCCCGGCCCCTGCCCACACTAATCCACTCTCTGTTTCTGTGGACTTGCCCGTTCTGGACGTTTGTAAATAGAATTACGGTATGTGACCTTTTGCCCAGAATCTTATTTTTTAAGGCAAAGGAAAAAAACAATCTTCTATCGTTCTTAATAATATCCTCCAACTTACCAAGGACGGAGCAGTAAATATCCATTGAACTCATATTACTTAGACAAGGCCGGGGGTGGGAGATGGAGCATGTGCGGTCCAGCACAGGACAGCCCTGCAGACCAGTGGTTCCCGAACCGGGGGAACCGACCCGCAGCTTCAGCACCACTGCTGACCCAGAAACCCTGGGGAAGAACCACTGATGGGAACAATCGGCCCCAAGACCTCCTGGCAAACGACAGAAAACAGTGAGGACAGCTGGGTTTGGAAAACAGTCTGGCAGCTCCTCAAAAGTTAAACAGTTAGCAAATGACCCAGCAATTCCTCTCCTAGGTGTCTGCCCAAGAGAAATGAGAATATTCATCCACACAAAACCCTGAACATTGGGCTTCCTTGGTGGCGCAGTGATTATGAATCTGCCTACCAATGCAGGGAACACAGGTTCGAGCCCTGGTCCGGGAAGATCCCACATGCCACGGAGCAACGAAGCCCATGTGCCACAACTACAGAGCCCATGTGCTGCAACTACTGAAGCCCACGTGCCTAGAGCCTGTGCTCCGCAACATCACTGCAACGAGAAGTCCGCGCACTGCAACAAAGACTAGAGCCCACTCGCCACAACTAGAGAAAGCCCGCGCATAACAATGAAGACCCAACGCAGCCAAAAAAATACCACACCAAAAACCCGAACATTAATGTTCACAGAGGCATGATTCACAACCGCCAAAATGTGGAAACCACCCAAATGTCCATCAACAGATGAACGAATAAACAAATGTGTCTCTCCACACACTGAAATATTATCCATCCACGAAAAAGAGTGAAGCAATGACACTCGCTACAACGTGGATGGACCCTGAGAACACAATGCTCAGTGAGAGGAGCCAGACGGAAGACACACAGGGTGTGTGATTCCATTGATGGGAAACGTCCAGAACAGGCAAGTGCACAGAGACAGAGAGTGGGTTCCTGGTTGTCAGGGGCTGGGGAGGGGGATGGGAGGGATGCTAATGGGGATGGGGTTTCCTCTCGGGGTGATGGAATGTTCTAAAATTGGTAGTAGTGACGAGTGCACTCAATGAATACACTACAAAGCAGGGAACGGCACGCTTTAGGTGGATGAGGTGAAGAGTGTGGGAATTACACCTCAAAATAGCTATCAACAACAACAACAGCAACAGGGACTTCCCTGGCGGTCCAGTGGTTAGGACTCTGTGCTTTCACTGCCGAGGGCCCAGGTTCAATCCCTGGTTGGGGAACTAAGATCCCACAAGCTGCACGGCGCGGCAAAAAAACAAACAAAAAACTACAACACAATCTATAGGAGGAAATGCGAGGCATTGTTAAAAGCACCTCCACCTCAGTAGGAAAATACTGAGCATCTAAGACACTCATGTGGCCGACGGACTCTGTTCCTGGTCCACAACATTCAGTGAGTCCAGACAGACAGTCCTGGCAGCCCTGAATTCCCTAGGCTCCTGTACCCACTGAAAGCAGAGAAGATGCCACGCTTCCCACAGGGTCTGCTCAGAGACAAACGCACACAGCACAGTGTACAAGATGCTGAGGTAGCCACAGGATGAGGAGGAGGGTCTAGAACTTTCCACCAACGCTCTCCCGCGTCACACTCCTCCTGAGGGGAGCCGGGCCCCGTGCACTGAGGAGCCTCAGCAGCCCTGCGGGGCCCACGTGCAGAGGAGCCACAGGAGGGGCCTCCTGGAAGCCAGGCATCCCGCCCGGTCCGGCCTTCGGATGGGGAAGCCCCGGCTGAAGCCCCTACTGCAGCCTCCTGAGAGACCCTCGGCCGGAATCCCCTGGCCCGCCTGCTCTGAATCCCTGCCCTCAGAAACCACGGGAGGTCATCAGTGTGCGTCGTCTCAAGCTGCTAAATTCATGTCTGCGTTTAGGCCGATACACTACCCTGCGGGCACGGCCCGTAAGAACAAGTCTTAGAGCCACGGGAGGACGTGACAGTACCCAGGAGAGTCTCATTTTGGTCACCACTGTGGAGTTACAAAACAGCATGCGCGCTCTGAAAGGACCCCGTGAGCACACGCGTGTGCCTGAGCATGAGCCGTGTGGCAGCCCCGTGCCGGCTGGTTCTGCGCTCCCTCCCTCAGCCCCCTCAGGAGGCTGGACGTGCCCCAGAGACTCTCCTCCTGCAGGGGCAGCAGGGGCCCTCACGGCACGCGGGCCGCAGCCCTGGCTGAGCCACCGCGTCTCAGGCCGCATCACACAGACCTGGGAAGACAGGGGCCTGTCTTTTGTGCCAGTATGGTGCTGGCACAAAAACAAAAATATGGATCAATGGAACAGGATAGAAAGCCCAGAGATAAACCCACACATATATGGTCAACTTATCTTTGACAAAGGAGGCAAGAATATACAATGGAAAAAAGACAGCCTCTTCAATAAGTGGTGCTAGGAAAACTGGACAACTACATGTAAAAGAATGAAATTAGAACACTTCCTAACACCATACACAAAATCGATTAAAGACCTAAATGTAAGGCCAGGCACTATAAAACTCTTAGAGGAAAACATAGGCAGAACACTCTATGACGTAAATCACAGCAAGATCCTTTTTGACCCACCTCCTAGAAAAGTGGAAATAAAAACAAAAATAAACAAATGGAACCTAATGAAACTTCAAAGCTTTTGCACAGCAAAGGAAACCATAAACAAGACGAAAAGACACCCCTCAGAATGAGAGAAAATATTTGCCAACAAAGCAACTGACAAAGGATCAATCTTCAAAATATACAAGCAGCTCATGTAGCTCAATATCAATAAAACAAACCACCGAATCCAAAAATGGGTGGAAGATCTAAATAGACATTTCTCCAAAGAAGATATGCAGATTGCCAGCAAACACATGAAAGGATGCTCCACATCACTAATCATTAGAGAAATGCAAATCAAAACCACAACGAGGTTACACATCACACTGGTCAGAATGACCATTATCAAATATCTATAAACAATAAATGCTGGAGTGGGTGTGGAGAAAAGGGAACCCTCTTGCACTGTTGATGGGAATGTAAATTGATACAGCCACTATGGAGAACAGTACAGAGGTCCTTAAAATTCTAAAAATGGAACTGCCATATGACCCAGCAGTCCCACTACTGGGCCTATACCCTGAGAAAACCATAATTCAGAAAGAGACATGTACCTCAATGTTCATTGCAGCACTGTTTACAATAGCCAGGACAAGGAAGCAATCTACATGTCCATCGACAGATGAATGGATAAAGAAGATGTGGCACATATATACAATGGAATATTACTCAGCCATAAAAAGAACTGAAATTGAGATTTTGTAGAGATGTGGATGGACTTACGGTCTGTCATACAGAATGAAGTAAGACAGAAGGAGAAAAATAAATACTGTATGCTAACACATATATATGGAATCTAAAAAAAAAATGGTACTGATGAACCTAGTGGCAGGGCAGGAATAAAGACATAGACATAGAGAGTGGACTTGAGGAGATGAGGGGAGGGGGAAGCTGGGGCGAAGTGAGAGTAGCATGGAGTTATATACACTACTGAATGTGAAATAGATAGCTAGTGGAAAGCAGCAGCACAGCACAGAGAGATCAGCTCGGTGCTTTGAAAGACCTAGAAAGGTGGGATAGGGAGGGTGGGAGGGAGGCTCAAGAGGGAGGGGATATGGGGATATATGTATACATATAGCTGATTCACTTTGTTATATAACAGAAACTCACACAACATTGTAAAGCAATTATATTCCAATAAAGATGTTAAAAACTAGAAAACATTTATCATAACTATTTTCCTTTTATCTGCAGAGTTCTACACCCATTATTCCAAATAAGCAGGGTTAGGGAAGAATTTTATTGTAAGTTTTGAATCATTCTGTTAATATAACCTTAATTATTCAGTGCAAGTTTTCAATCAGTGTATTTTAGATGATTTCAAAGTATTTTGTTTAATCATAAGCAATAAGCATTCAGATTGGGGTGAGAGTTGGAAGACAAAAGTCAATTGCTGTATTGGCAATTTGTATTATGCAAATCAGAGGAGAATAAAGCAATTAAGAAACAAAGCTGTGAATCAGAGAAAATGATTTAAAAATATAGACAATAGGACACAATGAGGTTCAGACCCTTATGAGGGAGATACTGATACTGGCACAGACACTGAGTAGGGTCTGTTCAAGAGCTATGCTGATGTTAGCTGTCTGCCATTGTGGCCTTTTTACATGTGGGCTTGTATGTCTTTCCAGATCTTGGATGAGAAAGACTCTGCATCTAATGCCTACTGATAATTTATTTTGATATGTTTTCCCTTAATTTTAGGATTGAAGAAGCTGCTTTTGCTTTTTCTTGATCTATGCTTACATATTTGTGGAACATGCCTCTGGGAGATGGGTGTGTAACAAGTCCTTTTGTGATTCAAGCTATTTCAAAAGCCACTGTACCTCTTGAATGTGTTGTGTAGTCTTTTGAGAGGAAGATAAAAATCATCCTTCAGAATCTGTAGACTGGTAACATAGAATCTGGTCTGGCCCAAGACCAGGGACAATCTTGCACCAATGTTTCTCTATGTAAACTGAAGAAGGTGATTATTAAAACTGATAGAAACACTTTAGGCTCATGTTCATGAGGACATAGGAGCTTCAACATGAACAGGGCTCTGAAGAGTGTTCCTGAGGCAGGCTGGGACCTGGGACCATTTGCTGCAGTGCTGGCACCGGGACAAACATTTTCTTGAGCAACAAACTACAAAGAAACTATAAGGGCTTAAAAATAACTGTGTGCATGCCCAGTTGGGGCAAATTATGAACAACAAGATACAAAAAGATCAAAAACTCTACCACTTCTGAGGAGCCTGGAGCAAAAGCAGGGCACTGTACATGCACCCTGCACACAGTATCACCGATGGTTTGGGCAAACTACCTAAGTAGACCTCCAGCTCGACTCCCAGACCCACCCCTACCATCACCCCATATAAGGAGGCAGCTCAACCCACCTCAGAGAGCAAGCGAGCAAGGGAACATGTTAACATGTTGCTTGTTCTCCTTCCCTCCTGCTGCAGCAGGAGTCCCAATAAAGCCTTGCCTGAATTTTTTGCCTGGTCTCTTATCAATTTCTATTCATTAAGGAGGCCAGGAGCCCTGGTCAACAACATTCCCCATGCCTACTGGTAGCTTTGAAGCATTGGGCCTCAGCCACTTGCTCTAAATTCATTGATGCCCTAACTGCTCAAGGATCTGGAATTCTCCTAGCAACAGTCAAACTCACATTCCTGAGCCACTTTGGATATCATCTACCATGTTGACACAGTACAACAGGCTTGGCAAAACCCAGTCCCTGCCCTCTCATTCCTGTAATAAAGGGAACTGACAGAGCTGGAATTTAAATGATGCTGGCCTCCTTTCCTCTTTTGTTTATGGTACTGTGGTTGGTCAGACTCAGATCTCATCCAGTAAATATAACACTGGTGAGTAGGAATTCCACCCTCTAAGATTCATGACCACAAGGAGACAATCCATGGTTCTACTGGAACAGGGACGGCATAAGGAAATTTGTGATTTTAGACATGATTGACCATGGCCTGCCTCTTTCTTTAGTAGCCAATTCTATTTCACCAGAACATGTATTAAGATAGAATTGAGCTGAATTAATTTCCCCTTCAAGACATTTATAAGTACTATGGGAACCCTGAGTTCATAATAGGAAAGGGGTAAACAGAGACAGTGGGTAAATAGAGACAGTGGGTCTTCTTGATATTTTTGGAAGCAGGTGACTCAAGCATTGCACTCTAGGGAAATCTCATACTCTGTTATTTGCACCTTAAACTTTTTGGATATATTCTCCAGCTCTGTATGTTTGAAGGCTTAGCACAACAGAATTAACACTATACCTCTATTTCTAGTTTGGTAAATTTTATGCAAAGGTAATCTTTCATTACTGGTCAATACTTTGATCTAAATTTGCTTTAAAATCACAGTACTTTGCTATTAGAGCACCTTTTAAAAAATGGAAGTACATTGAGAAAGCGAGTGTTAACTTTTAAGCATTTTTAAGACAAATGATACACATTTGTGCAAATGAGTGGAAGAAAATCATTTGTATTAAATTAAATAACTTGATTGGGGCACCAAGATTTGTATCTTTTCTTTAGAAGAAATAAGAACATATGAAGGGTAGCAATGTAGGTTCCAGGTCTGACTCTCCCATAAATAAATATGTTCCCTTAATCTAGTAAATTAAGCCTTCTACATCTGATATTTTGGGATGTTGATTTTTTCAGTTTCTTTTTATCCTTAACATGCTGTGTTTTTAATTCTAAAGTCTTTCTTGTAGTTCAGGTAGTATATTCATCTACTAGTTTGATAAATGTGCTAAATAAATTTTGCAAGGTTAAAAGTCAATGTAATGTGCATACAAATTGCTTAGCTGTGCCATATTATAGGGACATAGGGAATGGCCTATTGATACTTTCTGGCATTCTTGTTCTATAAATATCAAGTCAGCTCTAATACACAAAAAGTTGAATTATTATTTAAATCATTTGTATTGTCCTAGACTGTCAAACAGGTAAATTTAAACAAAAAAAGTCCTTGGTAAGCGTAAGAATTATTCCCATGTCTATCTAAACTATTCCAAATAATTCAGTTTATTTGAGCCATGTGTCTGCTTTGAAAACAATGTGTCTAATTTGAAAAAGAAATTTCACAATTTTCTTTGATAAAAGAAGCTAGAAGCCATAAGTCAGATAAAAACTGACTGACTGCCATCACCACTTTACAGAAAATGTTTTTGTTAATGTTATTTTCTGCTAATTACTATAGCCAAAGGCTAAAATTGTGTTTTATTTAATTATCCTAAAGGGCTTAAGAGTCTCTAACAGTATTGACTCACACTATTCCTAAAAGTCTTTTTTCTACTCTTTGTTTTCAAAGTAGTTTTTTTCTCCTTTACTTCAATACCTCTGACTATTCTACCATGGTCTCCCCTTCTGTTCCTCTACCTCTGCCCACCCTTTCAAGGTGAAATTTAAGGTGAAATCTCCCACTCCTCTGTTTTTACTCTTGGTTCTTCTTGGAAGATATCATCCATTCCCATGGCTGTGATTGTATCTCAGTATCCAATCTTTATCCCAAATTTCATTGCCACATAGGATTAACTGTCCCTATTTACTTAAATATTCTATATAGGGACCTCAAACTGAAATCAAAAACCAAACTTATTTTTCTCTCACTTAAGCATTTTCTTCAGTTTATAATTTCAGTTATACTAGTAAAGTGATCATTCCACTGTCTCCTACGCTGGAAAAACTGGCTGCATCTTAGATTCTCCATTCCTCACTTCTACTTCCTACATCATCAAATCCTATCTAGTCTACCTCACTAGGAGCCTTAGAATCTCTTAATCCCTATTTATTGCCTTCCTAGGCCCTCAATCTCTCCAATTTACAATCTTGTTGAGGTCAGCAGTTTCCTAAAATTTTTCTTGGTTACTAATCTTTTCTCAGGTCATTTTTCATATAGCCACCAGAATGGTTAATACCCTACCTTATAATCATGCTCATTACCTCCAAGTTAATATCAAATCCCATTAATGCAGCAAAGAGAAATATTCATATTCTACACTCAGCCCACCTCTTTATCATAAACTCTTTACCATGCCATCATCCTCTCTTCAACTTGCCACTCACAGAGTCACCCCACCCTACTGAACTTCTCATCACCCTCACAAACCTACCCAGTACTTCATGAATCTGGATTTACCACTGCAAAGCCTGACTCAGCTCAAATATCTCCTCCCAGATAATACATTTTGTGACTTCACAAGGAAACTAAGAAGGTGTTGGAAAATGGTACATATCTCTTATTGGGAAGCCACAAATATGGACCCAAGACAAAATGAGAGTCAAGGATTAGAATTTGTGTTCATGTATGAGGCTTCCTGTACTACCACAGTCATTTTCTCTGCTGATTTAACATCAGCTTCTACTATTGAACTGAAACAGAAAAAATGGACTCAAGTGAAGGCAGACCTTTCATCTGCAGGTGGACATGTGAAATGGATTCATCAGTGATTACTTGGGACGCTCAGAAATGGAGGCTTTGCTACTTTGTGTTGTCTGGTACCATGCATCACTGTACCCTACTGAGCTTGAAAGGATCATATAAGGTGTGGCTACTATCTATATTCCTAACGAAATGAAAATGTAATTCACCTTGAAAGTATATTTCCCTTGTTAAAATGATTGAAAACATTAAAATATTGGTTCAGTTCATATTTATAATGAATTAATGTGTTAATATGATTTTCTTACTGATTAGTATTAATTAGCTAGTTAAGTTTATTGGGTTCTGTTAAATATTCAATTCAAGGCACAATACAGGTGAATTGAAATTGTAATGTTACTACTATAATGGTCAATTATGTTCTGCTTGAATTATTCATAACCCAAATACAAATGCCTCATTCTGTAGCACATATCCATGGGAAAACCAGGTTTTCAAATACATATTTGGTCAGTACAAAGTATTAGCTGGTTACTGATAACTCCGCTATAGGAGCCACAAATAAAATTACCATGACAAATATGCTTAATGGTTATTCTGCAGATGTTCCATTGTAAAACCTCACTCATGTTATTAATCTTCTGAAGCCTATTACCATTCCTGCAGACAAGACCATCAACTATACTAATGCTGTTAATTGTCTAATTCCAGGAGTCTTGAAAATAGAGGTTAGAAGCAGCCTTAGGTAAAACCAAAAAAGCCTGACAATAGCCCTAATAGATAGCTTTAAGTTACAAAATGAAAAAACTCTGGACAATTTATAAAGTGAGCTTTCTGAATTTGCACACTGAATTGTCACTAATGCTGGACATATCACTGTAAATCAGTTTCAAAAAATTGTACTTTACAACTCCTAAATTAATAAAAGTTTAAAATTGTAATATTTTATTCCCCAAAACATAGTGAACAGATAAGTTTTATTTCTTATCAGCTAATTCAAATGACAGTTTTCCCTTCCTGAAGTCTGCATATATCTACGAAATGTTGCATACATCTCTCTATATATCTATATGATTTTATATAAATAATATACATTATATAATTATATATAAATGAATTATGCATATAACTATAAAAACAAGAATAGTGGAGGGTTCGTGAAGGAAATAAATAGAATCCAGGAGATAAAAAATATCTTTTTTCTAATTGCCTTTTTATTTGCAGAAGAAAAAAATAATATAAAAAAATGTGAAAGAAAAATGTGTTGATCTGGGTACTAGCATGCCTTACTTTTTTCTAAGAATTTTCTTCTATTGTTTCCATCTTTCTCCTTTGGTACCTCTAAATGTAACTTTCAGCTTTCAAAGGCTGACCTAGAGCTAAGCTCCTGAAGGGATATTTTTTTTCCCACTTAGCAATGTAGAATGCTGGATAGATGTGTGTTTTCTCAATGCCAATGTGACATTTAAATATCATATGTAGTACGTGTATCACAGACACAAGTGGCCCAATGTGTGTACCTGTTAGCTGAATGAAAGGTCATACTCTCCTAAGTTCCTGTGTATTTAATTAATCGTTCCTGCCTTAAAGTCCATACAAAATAACTGTGATCTGGCCCTTGCTCTTTGCCTTCACCATTTCCTCCATAAAAATCCAGATTTAAACCATAGTTATCTTTCTTTGTGTCTTCCCACTTATTGTTTTATTTTGAGTTTTTGTTTTTTCTACCTGAAACACTCTTCCCAAGCATTGACTATCTAGAATCCTAGTAATCCTTCAGTTGCCAACTTAGACTCCTCTTTCTTTGGTCAGCCTTTTGTGATTTCCAACAGTCATTTTGCATATTTGCTTCTATAGCACCCTTGAATTTCATTATTACGTATACTGCAAACTACCTGCTTGTTGAGTTTGCTTACACTTTTATATCAGAAGCTGCATGAAAAAAAAGAGAACTTGACAGCCTAATTTTTTGTCTCCTTCATGTTTGGCACAATTCCTGACACAGAGTGGCCACCCAAGATATAGGTGCTGAATAAATTAATGGAAGACTAAGTGGAAGAATGAATGAATACCACCGTAGGAAATGATAGTGTTTATGCTACTTATGCTCATTGCATTGAATTATATCAAAGATAAACATTTGATTTCAATTCAATGACTCAAAAAAGGCATGACACAATAAGAAAAATCAGGAAAACCTTCCAAATTGGTTTTGAAAAATATCTGTATTCTTTAATATTGGACTATATTAGATGTTTGAAGAATAGCAGAGAAGCCAATTTAGAAGAGAAAAAAAAAAAGCTTTTGCAATACTTTCTCCCAGATCCATCTATGAATCACACAAGCCCTCTTGAATTTAACTATGTTAATAATTTATTTTGGGACAGGGAGCTGTATATCTACTCTAATTTGCATTGTTCACTTGAAAATTAATAGTATAATTATGCATTGTGTAATATGTATAATTTTAATATATGTATAATTTATAATATATCTAGGATTAAAAAAACAGTAAAATCTCTGGAACTGTCTTGCAGAAACATAGACCTTTTGTCCAGTTTTATTTTCAGCTTGTTGGTCTGCACTGAGGGTATGACCGTTCAATCATGATAGAGAATGACACCAAATGACCTTATAAAAGTTTAAGTTGCTTCCATGGTGTTGGCAATTTGATGTTAAAAATTATTTTAACACATTGGTAATACCCACTTTTTCTAAAAGTTTTAATCCACGGGGAATTTTACTTTTAGCCTTTATTCTGTTTGTCAATTATGGCCACGTTCTTATAAAAATGTCAAGAGAAGCCTCTGAAAACACTGGTTTTTAATGATTAAAAAATTGATAATGGAGGTAGGTGATCTCAGGATGCATTTCTTTACCACATTTTTCTCTAAAACAGATCAACCTCAAGTGAACTTATCTGGAATCCTGCAGTGAACCTGTTTCAATTTTTAATGCTTAAAAATAAGACCTTATATATTTTATATCAGTAAATGATGGTTAGCTCTTTCTTGAACTTCTATTTTATCGCAGAAATATCGTCTCCATTCAAGCATATAAACCCCTTCTGTCTTGCAGGTTATCACCAACCCTAAGAAAAAAATAAGAACACTTTGAAGAAAACTAAAGGCAAAAAAGCATTTTTATGAGCACTTAAATAAAATTCACACATAGAATTATTCTAACCGCTTGAGAGATGTATACATACAATAAGTAGCAGAAAGTTCTAATGCAATATTAAAGGTTCAGTGGGCCCCTTTCAAAGGCAAATTCTAAGACCAAACCCTAACTAAGAGGCACTTCCTTTGCAAATGCAGATCAAAAGGTCAGCAAATGTATAGAGTCAAATAGCTCTTGTATTATTGCCCCATGGAGGCAACACACATTTAATTTATGTCTTTCTGGATCTTAAAACCCTTTAACTTGTTTTATTGGGGAGACTTTAGTTCGGAACTTAGATCAACGAGGTACGGGGGGACAAATGACAAAAAAACTAAGTGTAAGTGGCTCTGAAGCAAGTCAGTGTTTTGAACACTGAGGAGGGAAAGGAGACTTCCCTTGGGGACTGTATAATAAATAAACAGGTGATGAAGGACAGAAGGGGTAGGTGAGCTTTTCTTTCCCCAGTTAGTGATAGTATTTGTTTGCAAATGTAATCAAAACAACAGTAAAATAAGTTAATTAATAAGCATATTTTTTTCTGATTCTGTTGTGTCATGAATAAACAATATGAAAACATAGGATGGCATTTATTTATGAGGTCCATGTTCTAAGCACAAAGAGAGGGTACGAACCAGTGACAGTAAAGGACCTGAGTCCAAGTTTGGAGTTTGCATTCGTTAACTCTGAATTTGTCATTAATCTCCCCAGTCTATGACTCAAAGAATGAGGCAACACTCGAAAGCATAATGACTATAACCTGATTGGTAAAGCTAAAAATGTCCCATGATCTTATAACATTTTCAGGTAATATTTTAAATCTTTTTAATTAATTACTTAAATTCTTCTCTTTCCTTTTTATTGCCACATTCTTTACTCAGCCCAGGCATCTGCTACTCCTGCCCAGGCATCTGCTATTCCTTTTCTGTCTCCCACAGTACGATTATATTGACTCTAGGACAGATAGGATTCCTGTTTTGATCTAGGACCATTTGCACACTGAGGTCAGGGAAGGGAGTGGGAGCAAGACTCAGTGGTCTACGTCTGGGAGAGGATGGGGGCCGGGCGTGGGGTGTGGAGGCACCATTTGTCATCTGTGCAGAATTGAACAACAACAATAAAATCAGGGAAAAGCTGGTCTGCTTTTCACCTTGACCTGGTAGTTTAAAACAATGTCAGTAATAAAATACTCCTCATCCAGAATAATCTTTTGTTGGTTTAAGTTCTAAACAATTGCCTGCTGTGTGCTACCCAGCCATTGTCTGGGATTAGCTTTCATTCCGTCATTTCCCACTTCAAATGTAGAAGAGAAAATATCACACTGCAAAGATGAAGATGTCTCATATAAAAGTACAATGTGAAAGGAATTAATCAGCTAGACAAGTGCAGGAAAGAAGATTACTTTGTATTTAAATTAAGTCTAATAAATATGGGTTGTTATTTTAAAATAACATAATTTAATGAAGTATATAAATGTGATTAAATTTATCTTTTCTAGTCTTTATTGTTCATGAAAATGCAACCAAAATAAGAGAGATGGTAATGAGATGAGAGTTTTCATCCTACCTGTTTATACATAGAACTTCCTGAAAGTTAATCGCTAGATGGAAATAGATATTTAGCCATAACTACTTTTGGATCCAAACGTAAGTCCAACCTTAAATAATTTAATTTCAGCTTTAATTTTGAGATCACTGTGGATACACATGTACTTGTAAAGTTTATAGAGATCTTGTGTACCCTTTACCCAGTTTCCATTGATGATGACATCTTGAAAACCAGTACAATTTCATAACCAGGATATTGACATTGATACAGTTGACAGATACCAATCTTGTTTAGATTTCCCAGCTTTATCTGTACTCATGGTATGTGGTGTATGTATGCGTGTGTGTGTGTGTGTGTGTGTGTATACTTAATTCTATGCATATTTGTCACATGTTTGGTCCATGTATGTATATCCACCACCACAGTTAAGATAGAGAACTCTCCCATCACCATGAAACACACCTCATTCTAGCCCCGTCCTTAAACCTAGAAGTCACAGATCTGTTCTCCATGTGTATAATTTTATAATTATATGAATGTTATATAAATGGAATCATACTGTAGTTAACCTTTTGAGATTGGCTTTTTTCACTTAACATCATTCTCTGGTAATTCATCCAAGTTGTTCCACACATCAATAGATTTTTCCTTTTTATCCCTGAGTTGTAATCCATGGTATCTTAGTTAACTTTAAAATAACACTTTTTGGGGGGCACGAGGATTCTCAGAATATTTTATTTTTATATTAATATTTTAAATTGGGGAGAAAAATCCTTACTGCTTTATAGAGCAGCTTTTTCCATGTTAATGATAATAGGAAATACTTGTATGCATGTATTACTGCTCGGTATTGTCTAAGCTCTTTACATAAATTAATATTCTAAGTCTGATTACAATTCTAAAAGGTAAAGACTATCATTATCATCTTTTTATCAATAAGAAGCAACACAGAAATGTTAGGAAAATTGACCACCTAGAGACGAGTGGTCAGTATTTTCACCTAGGCCGTCAGGCCCTGGAGCCTGTACCTCCTACACAAGCAGAAAGCCTGAGGATGCAGATTTTACATTATACAGCCTCTTCTCCTCTCTGTCTCAAATCTATTTTGATGCATAAATTACTGTACTATTATATCCTTGTCCTATATCAGAAGTTTATTAAACACTATCATGTGCCCAAGATTATGTTCAGTGCTGGGAAATTATAATGTGAAATGTGAGCTGGACATTTATATAAGTAAATATATAGCAAAAGGTTATAATAATTAGAATTAGATAAAACACTTATGAACATATAGAGAACAACTAATTTTTGGAAGTGAAACATGAACAACTTTTGAGAAAACAATCTTTGAACTAGATCTTGAAGGGTTAGTAGAAATTCAGGAGGGTTTCTGATTTCAAGAACTAGAAGACAATTCTTGAAGATATGATTGTATATGTCATGACTGGGGATTATTTAGTAGTTTGGCTAGAGCTCAGAATGCATTTTAAAGGTCAGGAGCTCTTGAAAATTCAAAGAGTTAGACTGGCACTAAGGAATAAAGAACCCTATATATTATTCCAAGTTGATTGGCACGTCTTATATGCAATGAAAATCCATGATTATTTTTTTTACAAGACATCTGATGGGCCTGTCACTGTACCTGAAATCTTCTATTATAGTTATGCTTTTAGAACGGGAACCAAAATCTACTCAGAAAGCAACTGTTTAAATGCATGTATATGTTACTTGTTATATGAAGGAGAAAAGATATTCGTTAATTGAGAATCCAAGAATTCCTAGAGGTACACAGAAGTATTTTTGTAACCCCTGAGTTTTCAAGTAACAATTTAGGAACTATTCGTCAAATTATACTTTTTAAAGTGAAAATGTAGGCACATCACTTTTCCTGGAACAAAAAAATTTTGAAGAAGTGTATCATGTTGGATAGATTTTAAATAAGAGTCACAGATTTCTGTTCCTAAGGGGGCCTAGAAGTTACCTTGATATTAAGTGCACAGAAATATTGTTCACTGACACAAATTCATAAGCTGTTTCTCATTTTTCTGCTACTGTGTTTTCTTGATCATTCATTTTTGAGAGAGACACAAGGACAGAGAAAGAATTCACTTCTCTAGGGAAGAGTAACACCACTAATGTGATAATAAGTAATAACTGACATATAGGACCATTTTCAGAAATCCAAAAAGCAGTTATAAGAAGTTTGAGGAACTAGTCAGACATACTCAATCTAAATAGGGCAGCAACTACTCAGCTCTAAGCTGATAGCTGCCATGCAGAAATCAGACTTGGCATTTTTATAGATAATTTTTTTATTAAAAAAGATAAACGAGGATTATTACATTATTTTTATCTGCAGCATTTACAAGATGGACTGAAATATGCCCAGTGGTTAATGGTCTGCATTATGAGCCACTGACTCAAAGTTTGAAATTGTCAACAGGATGGGACATTGCTGCAGAACAGAAATATGGGGTGAGAATGTAGTGCTGGCTTGGAGGTATCTGGAAATAGTGATGGGAGAAAGACAAAATAAAATAAAGATAAAAAGGTAAGAGGAGAGTTAGATATAAAGGCGGGTATTGCCAAAGACAAATAAATTTCAGTGCTTTTTATTCTACATTTATGGGATAAAACCTAGTTTAAATCTAGACCCACCTCATTTTTAATAGGCCGTTGTTTGTAATACTTCCGTCAAGTCCTAGTTAGTTGGCTAATTAAATATAAGTATTTGAAATGGAATATTATATTTTAATACTTATTGTTTACTTGAAGGTTTTATCAGAAATATAGGGCAATATCCATACCTCTATCAGTAGATTAATGATACAAATATCATTTTCACATGCCCAATTGAACTAAAATAAAATTAAACACATTCTTATTGAAATTAAATGTAAACTTATCAGAAAGTATCATAAATATGTAAATGAGTCTCATCTGTTATATCATAGAGTGTAAAATCTGAAATATATCCTATTTTTTACGACCTATTTTTGCCCAAACTTCTTTGTCAGAACATTGACCAAAGCTGATCAATTTGTGAATATTCTTGTCCATAGAGAACATAAAAATATAAAAAAGAAACTTCTTGAAAATTTAAAACATCCTGTTTTATAAGAGTATACAATAAAAAAAAGAACTAAAAAAAACTTGCTCTAGAATGCACTGGATAGTTCTCAAAAAAAAAAAAAAACCTCTTGCAATAATTTTTCTTTTATTCTTGAGGATAATATCAATGAACATATTAAAGAAATTTAATTGGCAAATGAAAAGAAAATCCTCTCAAGAACCTCAGATTTTACACTGAAAAAATTTTAAACATCTAAAATTTTATATGAACAGATCTGTGAAGACAATTAAAAATTTAAATGGAGTAAGTTAATCATGAATTATAGATATGTGTCAAAATGAGGAATAATTTAAAAAGAGTGGAAGAGTCAGAAAATATGAAATTCATATTTACTTGAGACAAAGGCCTGCCCTGGAAGTGTATAGCCTGACACTTTCTCCGTTTCACTCACATTTCTTCCCAACAGGGTCACTGGTGCATATTGTACCCAATATGAAAATGTTACAAAGCCTTTCTATGCTTTGAAACAATTATTTATGCAATGCTGCATATAAAATTATTGATATAACATTAAAATCATTTCAAACTTTTTGTACATTCATAAGTCACTTCCACATAATAAATCCTTTCATTCTCTTTATGAACATTATACATAATACAAAGAATATATATAGCACATGTAAATACAGTACATAGTATATTTTCCCGAATATTTTTAATAAGAGAAAACTTAGCAAATGATTGCTTAGCTGTTTAATCCTCTTTCCTAAGTGTTCTTGTTCATGCTTTTTAAAAATTTAAAAGCTGAGAATTATTCCTTCTATTATTTACTGTTTTATGTCTAGGAAACTTAAGGTCCCAGTAACTTCAGTCCTATATTTAGAAGTTGATATTTATACAGAAGTTGGAAATTATTCATAATATTTGGATATGAAAAAGACTGAAAAGATCAAAAACTTAAAACATTGCCAGGAACACAACTATATGAATGATATTTAATATTAGTTGATTGTCTACCTCCACCTGGTGGTAGTATGTGGTATTACACAGTTGAGACACCTGATATCGTTACTAATATTTCAATATATAAGCACATTTTAAATGGATTATTTAATTTGATTATCTTTGAAAAGGTAAAGTTTCCCCCTCAAATATTTTTTCATTTTTTTCAAGTTCCAGTAACTGAAACAAAAATATACTTAAAAATTCCTTTCTTTTAACTTATTTGAAATATAATTTGGATAAATTGGCATTCACATTGTCCAAAAACTGTTGCTTTAAGTGATTTAATTCACGTTTAAGTTTTAAAATGTTGTATACTTTGATAAATTGTCTATCAAAACAAAAGCTTAAGCTTAAAAAAAAGTTTTTTGCTTTCATTTGCTTTCATTGTAATAGCTGTGGAAATCAATAAAATAGACTCTTAGCAATGTATATGATTACAATCAAATTTAACCCTAAGAAAATATTGCTTTTAACTTACTAACCTACTCTGGTGGGTGATTTTTAATAATAACTGTATGACGCATATTATTTAGTGCACAAATTATATTATCATCTTACTATTTGATTCCTCCAAACTGTAAGGAAACAGATTCAAACAGATGTTGCCAGGATATTGATACAAATTTCAAACCTATCAGTGTTATTTTTTCCATTGGAAAGGTTTCCCCTCTTCTTTCCCCTGTCCAGCTTCCCAAAGTAACATATAGATTCAGAAGAAAGTTTATGTACGTTCATAGAGGGACAAGGGAGAGGCATGGATCATCCACTTATTGTATTGCTGTTTTCTGGGTCTTCACGAGCCTCTGCTAAGATATGCCTCAGGCCACTCTATCAGTGTTTCTGGTGCTGGATTACAACAGTGTGGCAGATCCTGCCTAATATGGGGGCATTGTGATGGCAGCTGTTACTGAAATCTGAAAGCCCTGTGCAGTCTTTATTCAAGAAATTTCCCAAATTTGATCCTTCTTATCTCAATTCCAGGCCTATTCCAATGAAGATTTTCTCTGCATTTCTGAGTTCCCTCTACATGGCACATAGGAACTTCTGGATCAGTTGCACTGTTGATCTTAGACTGTTAAGAATATAGAATTACTGGGACTTCCCTGGTGGTCCAGTGGTTAAGACTCCATTCTCCCAATGCAGGGGGCACGGGTTCAAACCCTGGTTGGGGAACTAAGTTCACGCATGTCGCAGAGTGTGGCCAAAAAAAAAAAAGCAAGAATATAGAATTACTGCTCAGGACACTCTCTAGAGACAACCTCTAGAACACTCCAATGATGATGTCCTGCCTGGTGATAATTTGGACAACCCTGGAGACATGCCTCATATCCCAGTGACAGGTGAGCAAGTGGAGAGCTTTGCCACGTCTTCTAAAATTTCCCTAAATATGCACTTTTTTTTTTTTTTGCGGTACACGGGCCTCTCACTGTTGTGGCCTCTCCCGTTGCGGAGCACAGACTCTGGACACGCAGGCTCAGCGGCCATGGCTCACGGGCACAGCCGCTCCGCGGCATGTGAGATCTTCCCGGACTGGGGCACGAACCCATGTCCCTTGCCTCGGCAGGCGGACTCTCAACCACTGCACCACCAGGGAAGCCCCTAAATTTGCACTTTTGTTGAAGACCAAATAACCATAATTGTGTTGGTCTATTTCTGGACTCTTCTGTTCCCTTCACCTATATGCCTATCCATGTGTTAATACCACACTATTTTTTTTAGTCAGTACCTTTATTCTTAAATATTCTTAAAATTGGGTAGTGTGTTTCTTCAAAGGTTGTTCTATTTCAAATTATTGTTGCTAGTCAAGTTCCTTTGTTTTCCATATAAATTTTAGATTCTATTTCTATATATCTATTAAAAAAATCATCCTGAGATTTGGATATGTACTGCGTTAAGTCTATCACTTGGGGAAAAGCTGACATCTTTGTTATGTTGAGTCTCTCATGGAATCCTTCTCCATTTATATAGGCTCTGTGATTTCTGAAATATTTTGTCTTGTATTGTTTAGTTATTGTGAAGGGAATATATATTTTAAAATTCTGATTTCCAATTGTTGATTGCTTGATTATAGAAATATGACTATTAGAAATATTAATTTTTGAGTGTTCACATTGTATTTTATACCCTTATTGAACTCACTCATTATTTCTAGGAGGGTTTTTGTAATTCCTGAAATTTCTACATGGAAAATCATGTCATTTGTGAATAGGAGCAGTTTTATTTTTACCTTTCCATTCCCTATGCTTTTAAATCCTTTTCCTTGTCTGTTAGCCTGGTTAAGACATACATTGCTGTGTTAGATAGGAGTGGTGAGAATGAATATTCTTGTCTTACTCCCAGTTTCAGGGGGAAAGCATTTATGTCGTCTTTCACCATTAAGTATGACATTTGCTGTAAGAATGTTGTCCATACCCTTTATTGGGTTAAAGAAGTTTCTTTCTAAATCTGGATGCTAAGAGTTTTTATCATGAATTGATGTTGAATCTTTGTCAAATGTTTTTCTGCACCTGTTGATATATGTGCTTTTTCTTCTTTAATTTGCTAACATTGTGTATCATATTGATTGATTTGTGAAAACTGAACCAGTTGTACATAACTGCAAGGATTTCAATTTGCTGAGGTGCATTCTTTTTATATATTTCTGGGTTTTATTTGCTAAGACTTTGTAGAAGATATTGGTATCTATATTATTCAAAGATATTGGCCTATACTTTTATTTTTTGTACTGTTTTAAAATTTTGATTTCAGGGTAAATCTGGCTTCATAAAATGTTTTTGGAAATGTTCTTTCCTCTTCTACTTTCTGGAATAAATTGCTTATAACTGATACTATTTTTTCCCTAAAGATTTGGTAAAATTTACCAATGAAATCCTCTATACTCGGAGATTTTTTCCCCAGATCTTTACCTATGAATTAAATTTCTTTAACAGTTTAGGGTTATTCAGATTATGTATATTTGTACTTTTTAAATTATTGCTCTCTATTTTATTCAAGGTGTTGAATTTATGTGTGTAGAGTTTTTCACAGTATTCCTTTATCATTCGTTTGATGTCTCTGGGTCTGTAGAGAATTTTCTCAGTCTTGGTATTGGGAATTTATGTCTTTTCTTCTATCAGTCTTGCTAGAGGTCTTATCAATTTTATTGAATTTTTTAAAGAATCCACTTTTGGTTTCATTGATTTTCTAAACTGATTTTCTGTTTTCAACTTCATTAACTTATTATCTTAATGATTTGTGTTCTTAAGTTTCATGTTCATTTATTTTACTTTTCCCAGGTTCTTAAGTTGCAATTTTAGGTTATTGATATTAGACCATTGCTTTTTCTAACAAAAGCACTTATTCCTATAAACTTTCTTGAAGCACTGCTTTATCTATGTCTCACAAATTTTGATATTTAATGTCTTTCTTTTAAGTTAGTTAAAAATATTTTATAATTTCCTTTGGAAATTCCTTCACTTGTAGCTTATTTAGAAAGCAGCAAATTGAATTAATGCCACTGAATTGTATTGTTTAAAAGAATAAAATGGCAAATTTTATAATATATAATAAAATAATTATAATATATATGAAATATTAAAAACAAATTGTATTTCTATATTCTACCAGTGAACATGTAGATGTGAACATGCAATCATTCAATAAATCAAATACATAGAGGCGAATCTAACAAAACATATGCAAGACTTGTCTGCTGAGAACTGTACAACACCAGTGAAAGAAACCAAAGATGATCTAAACAAATAGAGAGACATACAGTGTGCATGAATTAGAAGAGTCAACATAAAAATGGATGTCAATTTCTTAAAGCTGACATACAGTTTAATGCAATTCATGTCAAAATCCCAGCAAAGATTGTTGTAAGTATAGAAAAGATTATTCTAAGCTTGACATAGAAAGGCAAAAGAACCATTCTATATTTTTTTAATTTTCATTTTTTGACACACGAACTATTGTTCTTTTTTAAAAAAATAATTTATTGAAGTATTGAAAAAAATTTTATTGAAATTTAAAACATTTTTTTAAATTAAAAAAAATTTATTGATTTACAATGTTTCAGGTGTACAGCAAAGTGATATATATATATATATAATATTTTTTCAGATTCTTTTCCCTTATAAGTTATTACAAGATATTGAATATAGTTCCCTGTGCTATATAGTAAGTCCTTATTGCTTATCTATTTTTCTAGTGGTGTGTATCTATTAATCCTAAATTCCCAATTTATCCCTGCCCCTGCTTTCCCCTTTGATAACCATATGTTTTTTTTCTATGTCTGTGAGTCTATTTCTGTTTTCTAAATAAGTTCAGTTGTATTACTTTTTAAAATTCCACATATAAGTGATATCATATATTTGTCTTTCTCTGTCTGCCTTATTTCACTTAGTGTGATAATCTCTATGTCCAACCATCCTATATAAATGGATGCCAAGTTTTGCCTAAAACTTTGTCAAGTATCTGAGAAAATCAAATCCACAGCAAATGTCTATGGCAGACATAGGCTGAAATACATCTAGAACAGTATGTGAGTATTAGTGTGAATGTTGAATTATCAAGTAAGCAATTTAAATTCCCTTGGTAACATGAACTCCTGTAGCCCCCATTATTCAGTTTCCCCCAGTGGTAACATGTGGTAAAACTATAAGACAACACCACAACTAGGACATTGACAGTGATACAGTAAGCTAGAGAACATTTCCATCAGGACGAGGGTCCCTCATGTTGCCCTTATAAGCCTTATCAATTTCCTTCCTACCCCTATTCCTTCCTTAACCACAACAACCACTAAGCTTTTATCCATATCTGTAACTTTGTCCTTTAATAATATTATATAATTAAAATCATACATTATGTATCTGTTCCAGATTGCTTTATACTACTGAGTGGTAATACTTAATATGGATGTACCACAGTTTGTTTAAACATTCACACATATAAGGACATCCTGTTCATTTCTTCTAATATTTTTACTATTATGAATAAAATTGCTAAACACATTCATGAGCAGATTTTATGTAAACATAAATTTTGATGTCTCAGGATAAATATCCAAGAGTGCAATTACTGGATCAGATGGTAGTTGCATGTTCAGTTGTATAAGAAACTATCAGTTTTCAGGAATAACTATACAATTTTATATTCCCGTAAGCAAAAATCCACTTGCTCTACATTTTCACCAGTATTTAGTGTTATCACTATTTTTTATTCTATCTCTTTTCATAGGTGTGTGGTGATATCTCATAGGTGTGTGGCTTTAATTTGCATTTCCCTAACAGCCAATGATACTGAGGATTTTATCATGTGCTAATTTGCCATATGTATAATTTTTTAGGGAAATGTCTCTTCATGTATTTTGCCCACTTTGTAATTGGATCTTTTGGTTTTTTATTGGTGAATTTTGAGAGTTGTTTATATATTCCAGATACTATCCTTTTGTTAAATATGTGATTGTGTATATTTTCTTCCAGGCTCTTTACAGAGTCCTTCGGAGAGCAAAAGTTTCTAATTTTGATTAAGTCAAAACCATCAACTTTTTCTTTTTTCTTTTTTAATGAATTATGCTTTAGTGTTAAGTCTAAGAACTTTTTGCCTAGACCTAAATTCCAAAGATTTTTTTTCTATGCTTTTTATAAAAAACTTATAGTTTTAAAATTTACATTTACATTTTATAGTTTTACTGTTTGTACCTGTGAGCATGATTCATTTTGAGCTAATTTTTACATAAGGAGTGAGACTTCTTGTATTATTACCCTTTCTAGTCCCTTTGTTTCTGTCATCATTTCTTCCTGTGAACATTTTGGTGTGCAAGAATATGTTAATATCTTTACTTATGCCATCATTACTTTCTACAGAAACACTTCAGCTATGTGACAAAGTTCACTCTACCATTTTACCATTACACATCCTAACCAAGATCTGATTCCTGGGATTCAGTTCTAATATCAAACATCTGCAAACTAAGACAGACCTGAGCCAAGTACTCCCTAAGAAACTGAGGTTTCTCCCCCTCCAAGAAGCTTACACTGAATAGCCCACTTGGAAAGAAGATCTTTCATTCAAAAATCTATAACAGGGCTTCCCTGGTGGTGCAGTGGTTGAGAGTCCGCCTGCTGATGCAGGGAACACGGGTTCGTGCCCTGGTCTGGGAAGATCCCACATGCCGCGGAGCGGCTGGGCCTGTGAGCCATGGCCGCTGAGCCTGTGCATCCAGAGCCTGTGCTCCACAATGGGAGAGGCCACAACAGTGAGAGGCCCGCATACAGAAAAAAAAAAAAAAAAAAATCTATAACACATTTTATAGCTTTCATTGGATACATCTTTAACCTGTTTGAAATCAGGATTTTATTTATATAAATTTATAAACAAACATATGTCTTACCTTTCCATGTAACCTCTGAACTATATGATACTTGAGATCAAATCTTATGTTTCATTTTATCTTTCATAGTACTTTTCATAGGCATCAGAGCAAATATTTGATTATTTACAAATAGTTATCAGAGATAACTTAAATCCATTTTAGATCAGATCCTCACAAACATCACCAATCATGTGCTTCTTTTTCCTCTAGCATATATTTTGACAAATCCAGCCCATTCTGAACACTTACTGAGATGTAAAACACAGTTTCAAATATAGGACTTTATCTCTTAACACCAGTAATATAGTTCCAGTTTTTTCATCTTTAATAAAACAATTATTCAAAGTTAGGGCCTTTTCATTTCAGGGGTATTTTCCATATATAAAAATAAAAATAATAATATAGATAAAACCAAATAAACGATACAGTAAGAGAGTTAACTTATGCATATTAAGCAATTTTATTAGGGTAAGACCACACTTAGGCCGTTAAAAGTGCCTCAAATTTGATTTGAATAGGAACTACTCAGTTGGACAAAGGAAGTTAACATTTATGAGAAAGAGGATAATTGATAATTACTTGTTAACAACAGCTTAGAGTAATGAAATGTTTATGATTCAGGAAAGAACTTGTTAGGAACTAAATTTAAAATCAAAGTAACTCCATAAAGATTCACCCTTTCATACCTAGCAAATAGGAGTATGATTAAAAGCTAGACAGATCTACTTAATGAGATTTCACATAGGTTCTTAATTTGGGGAATTATTTCTTTATGTAATACACAAGCTCTGATATAAAATGGTCCACACTGATAAATAGTTAATATTATTTAATAATGCAGATATTTTGAGAATTCTAAAGAAAGTTAAAAAAATATCAGCTATACAATATTTAAACTTGAAATGTTCAGAAATTAAAGTCTTAGGTGAATTTCTTCCCTTCCTTCCTCCCTTCCTCCTTTCCTTCCTCCCTCCCTTCCCCCTCCCTCCCTCCCTCCCTCCCTTCTTTCCTTCCTTCCTTCCTTCCTTCCTTCTTTCTTCCCTTCCACCTTTCCTTCTTTTCTTCCTCCCTCCCCTCTGTCTCAGTTTCTCTCAGTGTCTTTAACTCTTGTTTGTTTCTTTCTTTCTCTTTCTAATAACAGTTAAGAGCTTGGACAATAATGTAACATTTTATTTATATATTTTCATTATTATTTTAAGTTACTCTGCTTACAGTTATTAATTTTATGTAGTTAAGCAAATATAATAGTGAAATGTCACCTACTGAATAAATCAAGTTTTTATGGTAATTGATTTTTCTGTATTTTTGTGCTTACTTTCTTTTGACAGATGCTGGTTTTATACTTTCATTTGTTTCCTCATTTTCATATTATTGATTGAGACTGCTAGAAAAATTGGAATTGTTAGGCTATTGTTTTAAGGTATTAATTAATTTGATTTATATATGGATTACACTTTGAGTAATTACAGTGTGAAGAAGCAATGCTAATGTAAATAAATCACTTTATTTGAATACACTACTTTTAGTGGTTATAGTAAGTAAACCTCTCATTCCATAAAGAATATTTGTGATTAGAACAAAATCAATACCATAATTTTTCACCCTTTCCCTCACACCACAAGATTTTGTCTCTTTTTACATAGCTCTTAATCAGGGTCAAATGAAGAAAAATAGAAAAACCTAAAAATCCAGCAGGGATGATCCTAGACCCTGTATTTAACATTTTAATCAGTAGCCCAATAAAAGAGTAAACATCTTCCTTAGTATTAGGTATATTTCACAAACACTAGGTTATGGGAGAGGTACATTCTGAAGTTTTTAATACATGTTGAATTGGTAATAAGCAAGAAAGCTACCAATGACAAAATCAGGACAGAATATCTGCATATATATATAAATGATAAAAGAGAATGACTTTCAACTTAGATTTCTAAATCCAGAGAATAGGGGAGTTCAGATCAAGATGGCAGAGTAAGGGCTTCCCTGGTGGCGCAGTGGTTGAGAGTCTGCCTGCCTATGCAGGGGACACGGGTTCATGCCCTGAACTGGGAAGATCCCACATGCTGCAGAGCAGCTGGGCCCGTGAGCCATGGCCGCTGAGCCTGCACGTCTAGAGCCTGTGCTCCGCAGCGGGAGAGGCCACAACAGTGAGAGGCTCGTGTACCGCAAAAAAAAAAAAAAAAAAGATGGCAGCGTAAAAGGACATGGACCTCACCCCACCCACCCACCAAGAACACATCAAAATTACATCTACAGGGGCTTCCCTGGTGGCGCAGTGGTTTAGAGTCCTCCTGCCGATGCAGGGGACACGGATTCGTGCCCTGGTCTGGGGGGGATCCCACATGCCGCGGAGCGGCTGGGCCCGTGAGCCATGGCCGCTGAGCCTGCGCATCCGGAGCCTGTGCTCCACAACGGGAGAGGCCACAACAGCTAGAGGCCCGCGTACCGCAAAAAAAAAAAAAAAAAATAGTAGCCCCTGCTCGCTGCAACTAGAGAAAGCCCGTGCGCAGCAACGAAGACCCAATGCAGCCAAAAATAAATAAATAAATAAACTAATTAATTAATTACAGAAAATCTGGACCAATAAGGCAAGCTTTCATAACATTAAAAAAAAATTACATCTACATGTGGAACAATTCTCACTAAAAACTAACTAGAAAGTCACAGAAGGATTCTTGTACGACCAAGGCTGTAAGAAATATATGCACGTAATCTGGTTGGATGGGAAGAAAAGGGATCAGATTGGCACATGTGCCCTGGGACGGGACTCTGAGGAAAAGGAAGGTTGTGGTGGGGACACCTTCTCTGGGGAGTAGTGGTTTGAACCACAGTTTAGACACCCCAGTCCTGGGGTCTTAAGTGGGGGAGAGAGGACCCCTTGGCTAGTTGGAGGACAGCTGGGACTAATAGGAGGGCTGTGGGGAGCCTGGACTCCACCTGTGAGGAGCATGTGTGCGCTGGCTTGGCCCCAAAGTACGGTGGAGAAAGACCTGCTTTAGATGCTGCCAGGTTTCCCAGGCCAGCCTTACTGCAAACCCCAGTCTGAGCCGAGTGAACACTCAGGTCCCAACTCACTCCACACCACAGAGCAGCACAGAGCAGCACTGGATCTGGGGAAGATAAGATTCTTCTTCTTGGGAAAAGAATCTACCAGGGATGAATCTGGGTGGGACTTCAGCAGTCACTGTTGGCCCTTACTCAAGCAGTGCCTCAGAAGCAGCCCAGATCTCTGACTGTGGGTGGCTCCTCCACCATAGCTCACCATCCCTCCATACATGATGAGAGACCACACAGGCCCCCCTGCCTGACCTGTTGAATGATTCCACAACAGGGCAGCAGAGGCTGGGGATAGTGATTGGTTGTGAGGAGCAAAGGGGACTTGGACCTGAGGCTGTGTTTGAGCACAGGCACTGTGCTGAACAGGTGCTGCATTGGACCTCTGTCTGTTGCCACCATGAGCCGAGAGCTTACACAGACCCCACTTGCTTCAGCATTCCCACCTCTCTGGGGCAAAGGTCTCAGTGAAGGGAGAGGGAAAAACACACACTTAAAGGGAACAGAGCCAGCTCAGGCCCAGACTTCGTGGTTTCTGCTCCAACAACTTGGTATCAGACCCCACCCCTGATAGGGTAGTGATGGCCACTAAGGAGAAGGAAGTGTTACTTCACACTGGGATCCATCTCTAGGCCCTGCATCTCCAGCCCCACCTCCTATGAAGGTGGTAGCTGCCCGTACACCCTCAGGAAAGACATGACTTCATCCACATCAAAGTCAAATCTAGTTCTCCCACCAAAGGCATTAGTTACACCACACAAAGTCTGTATAATGATGTACTGATGAAAGATCACCCTTTCAAGACTGTAATATTGTAATACTGTAACTATTGCATCATAGTGCAGAGTAACTGAACATCCAACTGAACATGCATGGATCATGTAGAAAGGTTGAGGTGGTGGTCTGTTATGAGTTGTCAGAGTGTAAATGGGCTGAAAAAAGTAACTCTGGGTGGTAAGGAGAAGGGACAACTTCAGCAAGGGGAGGTTGAATAAATAGAGCTGGATTGATGAATAAGTAAATATATTAAGGATAATGGGAGCCAGGTATTTTACTACTGGAGTTACATATATAGAAAAGAAAAAAAAAAGAACAATTTCTGTCATGTTGCATTAGAATTAATCAGTTAGAACTCATGTAGTTCAATATAGAAATAAGCACAGATGTTAATGTAGATGTATATATATATATATATATATATATATATATATATATATATATATATATATTCCCTTGCTCTGCCCACTAAAAGGACAGAGGAGCACTGATAGTCCCACACCTAGCATCCAGATATTGGTTTCTAAATTTGATTTGGCATACTAAAAGTAAACAGCACTTCTGAGAGAAACGACTGATTCCTGGGTTAGGGAAGAAAAATATAAGATGGACCTGGAAAATATGCACCAGAAAATAAAGTGCTCAAAGAAAGGTGGAACCTCATCTAAATAACATAGAGCTGATTTTAAAAGGCCTCTAGGAAAAGCTTCAAGGTGGCGGAAGAGTAAGACGTGGAGATCACCTTCCTCCCCAAAGATACATCAGAGATACATCTACATGTGGAACAACCCCTACAGAACACCTACTGAACGCTGGCAGAAGACCTCAGACCTCCCAAAAGGCAAGAAAAACTCCCCACGAACCTGGGTAGGGCAAAAGAAAAAAGAAAAAACAGAGACAAAAGAATAGGGATGGGACCTGCACCAGTGGAAGGGAGCTGTGAAGAAGGAAAGGTTTCCACACACTAGGAAGCCCCTTCGCAGGCGGAGACTGTGGGTGCGGAGGGGGGAAGCTTCGGAGCCGCGAAGGAGAGCACAGCAACAGGGGTGTGGAGGGCAAAGCGGAGAGATTCCCGCATAGAGGATGAGTGCCGACCGGCACTCACCAGCCCGAGAGGCTTGTCTGCTCACCCACAGGGGAGGGGTGGGGCCTGGAAGCTGAGGCTCGGGCTTCGGAGGTCGGATCCCAGGGAGAGGACTGGGGTTGACTGCGTGAACACAGCCTGAAGGGGTTAGTGCGCCACGGCTAGCCGGGAGGGAGTCCGGGGAAAAGTCTGGAGCTGCCGAAGAGGCAAGAGACTTTTTCTTCCCTCTGTTTCCTGGTGCGGAAAGAAAGAGGATTCAGAGCACCACCTAAATGAGCACCAGAGATGGACGCGAGCCACGGCTATCAGTGCGGACACCAGAGATGGGCATGAGACACTAAGGCTGCTGCTGCAGTCACCAAGAAGCCTGTGTGCAAGCCCAGGTCACTCTCCACACCTCCCCTCCTGGGAGCCTGTGCAGTCCACCCCTGCCAGGGTCCTGTGATCCAGGGACAACTTACCTGGGAGAACACACGGTGCCTAAGGCTGTTGCAATGTCATGCTGGTCTCTGCCACTGCAGGCTCACACCACATCCGTACCCCTCCCTACCCACGGCCTGAATGAGCCAGAGCCCCCAATCAGTTGCTCCTTTAACCCCATCCTGTCTGAGCAGGAACAGACGCCCTCAGGCGGCCTACAAACAGAGACGGGGTGAAATCCAAAGCTGAACCCAGGAGCTGTTCTAACAAAGAAGAGAAAGGGAAATCTCTCCCAGCAGCCTAAGGAGCAATGGATTAAATCTCCACAATCAACTCAATGTACCCTGCATCTGTGGAATACCTGAACAGACAGTGAATCATCCCAAATTGAGGCAGTGGACTTTTGGAGCAACGATATATATATATATTTTTTCCCTCTTTCTCTTTGTGTGAGTGTGTTAAGTGTATGCTTCTGTGTGCGACTTTGTCTGTATAGCTTTGCTTTTACCATTTGTCCTAGGTTTCGTCTCTCTGGTCTCTTTTTCTTTTTTTTTTAGTATAGTTTTTAGTGCTTGTTATCATTGGTGGGTTTGTTTTTTGGTATGGTTGCTCTCTTCGTTCTTTCTTTTTTTTTAATGACTTTTAAAATATTTTTAAATTTCTAATAATTATTTTTTATTTTAATAACTTTTAATTTTATTTATTATTTTCTTTCTTTTTTTTCTCCCTTTTGTTGTGAGCCATGTGGATGACAGGGTCTTGGTGTTCGGCCAGGCATTAGGGCTGTGCCTCTGAGGTGGGAGAGCCAAGTTCAGGACATTGGTCACCGGGGACCTCCCAGCTACACATAATATCAAACAGCGAAAATCTCCCAGAGATCTCCAGCTCAACGCCAAGACGCAGCTCCACTCAACGACAAGCAAGCTACGGTGATGGACACCCTTTGCCAAACAACTAGAAACACAGGAACACACTCCCACCCATTAGCAGAGAGGCTGTCTAAAATCATAATAAGGTCACAGACACCCCAAAACACACCACCAGATGTGAACCTGCCCACCAGAAAGACAAGATCTAGCCTCATCCATCAGAACACAGGCACCAGTCCCCTCCAACAGGAAGCCTACAGAACCGACTGAACCAATTGTATCCACTGGGGGCAGACACCAAAAACAACAGGAACTAGAGACCTGCAGCCTGCGAAAAGGGCACCCCAAACACAGTAAGTTAAGCAAAATAAGAAGACAGAGAAGCACACAGCAGATGAAGAAGCAAGGTAAAAACCCACCAGACCTAACAAATGAAGAGGAAATAGGAAGTCTACCTGAAAAAGATTTCAGAATACTGATAGTAAAGATGATCCAAAATCTTGGAAATAGAGTAGAGAAAATAAAAGAAACGTTTAACAGGGACCTAGAAAAACTAAAAAGCAAACAAATGATGATGAACAACACAATATTTGAAATTAAAAATTCTCTAGAAGGCATCAATAGCAAAATAACTGAGGCAGAAGGTTGGATAAATGACCAGGAAGATAAAATAGTGGAAATAACTAATGTACAGGAGAATAAAGAAAAATGAATGAAAAGAATTAAGGAGAGTTTCAGAGACCTCTAGGACAACATTAAATGCACCAATGTTTGAATTATAGAGGTCCCAGAAGAAGAAGAGAAAAAGAAAGGGACTGGGAAAATATTTGAAGAGATTATAGATGAAAACTTCCCTAATATGGGAAAGGAAAGAGTTAATCCAGTCCAGGAAGCACAGAGAGTCCCATACAAGATAAATCCAAGGAGAAATACTTCAAGACACATATTAATTAAACAATCAAAAATTAAATACAAAGAAAAAATATTATAAGCAGCAAGGGAAAACAACAAATAACCTACAAGGGAGTCCCCATAGGGTTAACAGCTGATATTTCAGCAGAAACTCTGCAAGCAAGAAGGGACTGGCAGGACATATTTAAAGTGATGAAAGGGAAAAAACTACAACCAAGATTACTCTACACAACAAGGATCTCATTCAGATTTGATGAAGAAATTAAAACCTTTACAGATAAGCAAAAGCCAAAAGAATTCAGCACCACCAAACCAGCTTTATAACAAATGCTAAAGGAACTACTCTAGGCAGGAAGCACAAGAGAAGGAAAAGACCTACAATAACAAACCCAAATCAATTTAAAAAATGGTAATAGAAACATACATATTGATAATTACCTTAAATGTAAATGGATTAAATGCTCCAACCAAAAGAAATAGACTGGCTGAATGGATACAAAAACTAGACCCATATATATGATGTCTACAAGAGACCCACTTCAGACCTACGGACACATACAGACTGAAAGTGAGGGGACGGAAAAGATATTTCATGCAAATGGAAATCAAAAGAGGCTGGAGTAGGAATTCTCATATCAGACAAAATAGACTTTAAAACAATGACTATTACAAGAGACAAAGAAGGACACTACATAATGATCAAGGGATCAATCCAAGAAGAAGATATACAATTGTAAATATTTATGCACCCAACATAGGAGCACCTCAATAAATAAGGCAGATACTAACAGCTATAAAAAAGGAAATTGACAGAAACACAATCATAGTAGGGGAATTTAACACCCCACTTTCACCAATGGACAGATCATCCAATATTAAAATAAATAAGGAAACACAGGCTTTAAATGATACATTAAACAAGATGGACTTCATTGATATTTATAGGACACTCCATCCAAAAACAACAGAATACACTTTCCTCTCAAGTGCTCATGGAACATTCTCCAGGATAGATCATATCTTGGGTCACAAATCAAGCCTTGGTAAATATAAGAAAATTGAAATCGTAGCAAGTATCTTTTCCGACCACAATGCTATGAGACTAGATATCAATTACAGGAAAAATCTGTAAAAAATACAAACACATGGAGGCTAAACAATACACTACTCAATAACCAAGAGATCACTGAAGAAATCAGAGGAGGGACTTCCCTGGTGGCACAGTGGTTAAGAATCTGCCTGCCAATGTGGGGAACACGGGTTCGAGCCCTGGTCTGGGAAGATCCCACATGCCGTGGAGCAACTAAGCCCGTGAGCCACAACTACTGAAGCCCGTGTGCCTGGAGCCCATGCACCACAACAAGAGAAACCACTGCAATGAGAGGCCCAAGCACCATGACGAAGAGTAGCCCCCGCTCGCTGCAATTAGAGAAAGCCTGCACCCAGCAACAAGGACCCAATGCAGCCAAAAATAAATAAATAAATTTATTTTTAAAAAAATAAAGGAAATCAGAGGAAATCAAAAAGTACCTAGAAACAAATGACAATGAAACCAAGATGACCCAAAACCTATGAGATGCAGCAAAAACAGTTCTAAGAGGGAAGTTTATAACAATACAATCCTACCTTAAGAAACAAGAAACATCTCAAATAAACAATGTAAACTTACAGCTAAAGCAATTAGAGAAAGAAGGACAAAAAAACCCCCAAAGTTAGCACAAGGGAAGAAATCATAAAGATCAGATCACAAATAAATGAAAAAGAAATGAAGGAAACGATAGCAAAGATCAATAAAATTAAAAGCTGGTTTTTTGAGAAGATAAACAAAATTGATAAACCATTAGCCAGACTCATCAAGAAAAAAAGGGAGAAGACTCAAATCAATAGAATTAGAAATGAAAAAGGAGAAGTAACAAATGGCACTGCAGAAATACAAAGGATCATGAGAGATTACCACAAGCAACAATATGCCAATAAAATGGACAACCTGGAAGAAATGGAAAAATTCCTAGAAAAGCACAACTTTCCAAGACTAAACCGGGAAGAAATAGAAAACATAAACAGACCAATCACAAGCACTGAAATTGAAACTGTGATTAAAATCTTCCAGCAATCAAAAGCCCAGGACCAGATGGATTCACAGGCGAATTCTATCAAACATTTAGAGAAGAGCTAGCACCCGTCCTTCTCAAACTCTTCCAATATATAGCAGAGGGAAGAAGACTCCCAAATTCATTCTCTGAGGCCATCATCACCCTGATACCAAAACCAGACAAAGATTTCACAAAGAAAGAAAACTACAGGCCAATCTCACTGATGAACATAGATGCAAAAATCCTCAACAAAATACTAGCAAACAGAATCCAACAGCACATTAAAAGGATCATACACCATGACCAAATGGGATTTATCCCAGGAACGCAAGGATTCTTCATTATACACAAATCAATCAATGTGATACACCATAGTAACAAATTGAAGAATAAAAATCACATGATCATCTCGATAGATGCAGAAAAACTTTTAACAAAATTCAACATCCATTTATGATAAAAACCCTCTGGAAAGTAGGCATAGAGGGAACTTATCTCAACTTAATAAAGGCCATTTATGACAAACCCACAGCTATCATCATCCTCAATGTTGAAAAACTGAAACCATTTTCACTAAGATCAGGAAAAAGACAAGGTTGCCCATTCTTAGCACTATTATTCAACACTGTTTTGGAAGTTTTAGCCACAGCAATCAGAGAAGAAAAAGAATTTAAAGGAACCCAAATCAGAAAGGAAAAAGTAAAACTGTCACTGTTTGTAGATGACATGATATATCTATACATAGATAATCCTAAATATGTTACCAGAAATCTACAAGAGCTAATGAATGAATTTGTTAAATTAGCAGGATACAAAATTAATGCACAGAAATCTCTTGCATTCCTATATATTAATGATGAAAAATCTGAAAGAGTAATTAAGGAAACCCTCCCATTTACAATTGCAACCAAAATAATAAAATACCTAGGAATAAACCTACCTAAGGAGACAAACGACCTGTATGCAAAATTGTATAAGACACTGATGAAAGAAATGAAAGATGATACAAACAGATGGAGAGATATACCATGGTCTTGGATTGGAAGAATGAGTATTGTGAAAATGACTATACTACCCAAAGGAATCTACAGATTCAATGCAGTCCATATCAAACTACCAATTGCATTTTCACAGGACTAGAAAAAATTTTTTCACAATTTGTATGGAAACACAAAAGACCCCATATAGCCAAGGCAACCTTGAGAATGAAAAATGGAGCTGGAGGAATCAGGCTCCCTGACTTCAGACTATAATACAAAGCTACAGTATTCAAGGCAACATGGAACTGGCACAAAAACAGAAATATAGATCAATGGAACAAGATAGAAAGCACAGAGGTAAACCCCCACATATATGGTCACCTTATCTTTGATAAAGGAGGCAAGAATATACAATGGAGAAGAGACAGCCTCTTCAATAAGTGGTGCTCAGAAAACTGGACAGCTTCATGTAAAAGAATGAAATTATGACACTCCTTAACACCATACAGAAAAATAAACTCAAAATGGATTAAAGACCTAAATGTAAGCCCAGACACTATCAAACTCTTAGAGGAAAACACAGGCAGAACACCCTATGACATAAATCACAGCAAGACCCTTTTTGACTCACCTCCTAGAGAAATGGAAATAAAAACAAAAATAAACAAATGAGACCTAATGAAACTTAAAAGCTTTTGCACAGCAAAGTAACCATAAACAAGACCAAAAGACACCCCTCAGAATGGGAGAAAATATTTGCAAATGAAGTAACTGACAAAGGATTAATCTCCAAAATTTACAAGCAACTCATGTAGCTCAATATCAAAAAAACAAAAAACCCAATCCACCAATGGGCAGAAGACCTAAATAGACATTTCTCCAAAGAAGATATATAGATTGCCAACAAACACATGAAAGGATGCCCAACATCATTAGTCATTAGGGAAATGCAAATCAAAACTAGAATGAGATGTCATCTCACACCAGTCAGAATGGCCATCATAAAAAATCTAGAAACAATAAATGCTGGAGATGATGTGGAGAAAAGGGAACACTCTTGCACTGTTGGTGGGAATGTAAATTGATACAGCCACTATGGAGAACAGTATGGAGGTTCCTTAAAAAACTAAAAATAGAACTACCATACGACCCAGTAATCCCACTGCTGGGCATATATCCTGAGAAAACCATAATTCAAAAAGAGTCACATACCACAATGTTCATTGCAGCTGTATTTATGATAGCCAGGACATGGAAGCAACTAAGTGTCCATCTACAGATGAATGGATAAAGAAGATGTAGCACATATATAAAATGGAATATTACTGAGCCAAAAAAAGAAATGAAATTGAGTTATTCATAGTGAGGTGGAGGTGGATGGACTTAGTGTGTGTCACACAGAGTGAAGTACCTCAGAAAGAGTAAAACAAATACTGTATGCTAACACATATATATGGAATCTAAAAAAAAAAAAAAGGTCATAAATGACCTAGGGGCAGGACCAGAATAAAGATGCAGACCTACTAGAGTATGGACTTGAGGACATCTGGAGGGGAAAAGGTAAGCTGGAACGCAGTGAGAGAGTGGCATGGACATATATACACTACCAAATGTAAAATAGATAGCTAGTGGGAAGCAGTCACATAGCACAGGGAGATCAGCTTGGTGCTTTGTGACCACCTAGAGAGGTGGGATAGGGATCGTGGGAGGGAAGGAGACCCAAGGGGGAAGAGATATTGTATATATGTATACGTATAGCTGATTCACTTTGTTATAAAGCAGAAACTAACACACTATTTTAAAGCAATTATACTCCAATAAAGATGTTAAAAAACTAAATAAGTAAAAATTAAAAAAATAAAATGCCTTGGGCTTCCCTGGTGGCACAGTGGTTGAGAGTCCACCTGCTGATGCAGGGGACATGGGTTCGTGCCCCAGTCTGGGAAGATCCCACATGCCGCAGGCCTGTGAGCCATGACCGCTGAACCTGAACGTCCAGAGCCTGTGCTCTGCAATGGGAGAGGCCACAACAGTGAGAGGCCCGCGTACTGCAAAAAAAAAAATAAAATAAATAAAAATAAAAATAAATAAAATGCCTCTATTACTTCCAATTCCTATCATCCTCATGACTAGTAAGGGAACCCAGTTACTGCAGCTCTTACCATCAGCCCTGACCTAGAGAGAACTGCCATCTCTGATTTTCTTAGTGATGTTGGTGCCCCTCTTCATAAACAATCTCTTATTGATTTTATAAATCCAATGTTCTCCAGACCCTTTCACAGAACATAGTCATAATGTGAGTTTTTTAACCTTACATCGTAAGTCCACACTAACATACCCAATTATCTGGGCCTTTAGAGTCTTTCTTCCACCATCTCTCATAGCAGTTCTGGTATTTTCACTTTATTTCCTGTGCCCATCTGTTCCTTCATGCTTCTAGTAGCCATCCTAAGAGCATCGTCTCTAAGTGTCTTTGCTGGGATATTCAATTCCGTATTGATAATCTCCCTTAACTTTGTTTTCTGCACATCTTTTCTTGATTCAGCACCTGCACAGTCCAGTCCCATATGTATTTTTTCTGACTCCTATGGGTGCATCTTGGCTAGTTCCTGTACCTTTTTTGGGATACAGATTCATTCCTTCCTTGGGAGGTCTTTCACAATGCTGGGAAGGTTATTTTTTACTTAATCCTATTTATTGGTTTAAATATTGAAGATAGTTTCTGAGAATAGGGAATAGTTTGTATCTTGCAAGGAAGAGGTCTTGGTCTTGCCTTCCAAAAAGGGGGAGGCTTTAACAGTGAGATGTGGGTCATACCTGTAGAGAAATTTGATTCTCAGGAAAATCTGGAAATTCAAACCAACGAAAATATTCCTATCACATGTGTTAGTCTTCTACTTCTCAGTCAAGTCCCTGGCCTGTCAGGACAGAGGATTCAAGCTTCTGTGGATTCCTGCTGACTCCTATGACTGAGGCCCAGGCCCAGACTTCACTTTTTTCTGCTCTGTGGGTGCAGGAAATGAGTCTCCTTGTAGATTTCAAGGAAGCCTTCTGGCTTTCACCCTCCAGTTGTCTTTCTCCAAAAGTTTTATGTGACAGCTATCTAATTCCACTGTCATTTTAACTAAGATTTCTGGTGCCCCTAATACAACTCAAATGCCCAATATGTTGCCTCAACCAGCACGTTTCCTTCTACCATTATGGCAGCTTAGTTCAGTGACCATTTGAATAATTGTTCTGCTCCCACATACCAGGGAGTCTGAACATGACACCTAGGACTAGTGTGATGGGGCCCTCATTGTCAGCTGACTGACAAAGATCTAACTTCAAAATCCTAGTTTAGAGTCTTTCTTGGACCTCTCCCACAGCTAACTTAGTGGTTAGGTCCAACCATGAGAAGGAGACTCAGAAGGAGATTCATGTAGGAAGTTACTGGAGATTACCTATAAAAATGAAGAAAACAAGATTTGGAAAAGAGAGAAGTTGAATTCGAATGAAGTCATAATAAAAGTTTCAGTCAGTCCCACAGGGAGTTCTGGAGCTGGGATGGTCATACAGAGTTCCTTGTAGTTAGGGCAAGGGACATGGATATTATTACTCCACACTGGACAGTCATTGGATTCAGGTCACTCCAGGGTGTGAGCATAATTATGGGCAAGGCAGCTCTCTTCAGATAAGGTCAACTGCAGGGAGAGAACTTAGAACTAAGCAGACAGACTTCAGCCATCGACATTCCAAGCAGTCAGTTCTTCCTTCCTGAAGGGAGACATCTGGGCAGCACACCACATTACTATTGTAGGTGGAAATGGCTGGACAGGTATTTTTCACTTAAAGTATTGAACCACTGGAAGTTTAATGCTGTCTTTTACCAAATGTATGCATGACATTGCTACCGCCCAGGGTCCTTGGCTTTCTCCAATCAATAGAAATTGATAAGAGGCCGGTCAAGAAATTCAGGCAACGCTTTATTGGAGGCCCTGCTGCAGCAGGGGGGAGCAAGAACAAATAACATGTTCCCTTGCTCACTCCCCAAGGGGAGTGCCTTTTGCTCCCGACATCCTGTTTTTGCTCCCAGCTCTTCAGAAGTAGCAGTTGGGTTTTTTTTTTGTTTTTTGGGTTTTTTTTTGTCTTTTGTCCATAATTTGCCTCAACTGTGCATGCACACAGTTATTTTTAGTCCCACAGAGTTTCTTTGTAATTTGTAGCTTGAGGAGACATTTGTCCAGGTGCAAGCATTGCAGCATTGCAACTAAGGGTTTCAGGTCTCAGTCTGTCTCAACATGAGAGTTGGATGTACTACAGAAGGACTGGGTATCATGGTATGTGGCATGATACTATGTTGGTGTTTTGAACTATTGAAAGAAATTCCAAGGTAAAAATCCCTTTTTTGGTTGACTTTACAACGTTTCTCTGAAAGGGCTTCCACAACTAGTCATAGAAAGGTTTGACTTGATTTGTTCAGTCCCAGGAAAATTGTATTTTTGGAAACACTTTAGACTAATATCCTACTTTGAAATTAGCTTCTGAAAATAAAACTGATGGCCTGAACTATATTCTGATAAATTTAGAGTTTCAGAGTGAAATACAAACTCCTCTCATTTAAAACCTTATAAAAAATGATTTAATAGTGTTAAACATGCTTTCTCCATTAATATTATATTAATTAAGAGCTATATATGGAATTGATTTAAATAGTGCTGTAGTAGGAAGCTAAATATGATAATGTTGAAATGTCAGAATTCTATAACATATAGAAAGTGGTTATCATAATATATTAAAAATTATGGGGCTTCCCTGGTGGCGCAGTGGTTGAGAGTCCACCTGCCGATGCAGGGGACACAGGTTCGTGTCCCGGTCCGGGAAGATCCCACATGCCGCGGAGCGGCTGGACCCGTGAGCCATGGCCGCTGAGCCTGCGCGTCCGGAGCCTGTGCTCCGCAACGGAGAGACCACAGCAGTGAGAGGCCTGCGTACAGCAAAAAAAAAAAAAAAAAAAAAAAAAAAAAAAAAATTATGCAAACCATTCTGTGTTTAGAAATCTTAAAATACATTTTCCCCCAGTTAAAGGAGTAAATGAGTTTTATAATGCATACCATTAAACAATAAACACAAATACTGATTGTTATCTTTGTTCATAAGAAAAAAATATAAGATTTCTGGGTTCAAAAATTGAATAAAATTATAAACTTCTGAAGAATTCAATAATGGTATTTTCAATAGTATTTTATATAGTATTCTTACACAATAAAGCATGTTCGATTATATTTCTGGAAAACACATACACACACATATATATTGAGATAATACTACACACCCACCAGAATTGCTATAACTAAAACTTGACAATATCAAGTTTTGCTGAGGATATAAAGCAATAGAAACTTTCATATCCTGCTGGTGGGAATATAATTGGTACATCTTTTGGAAATTATTTATGTATCATACATTAAAGGTAAGATAACAATATTTGAGCCTGAAATTCCACTCTTAGAAACAGTCACACAGAAATTGGTATAAATGTGCACTAAGAGAAATGTGCAAGGTTATGTACATAATAAAGGCAGTCAAAGCAAAAATAAGAGTGAATGATTTCTAGTATTCAACAATTCAATCTATGAATTTCAAAGATTTATAGAATGCAGAAAATTATCAGAAAAAACACTTTGGACCACTCCAGTCCAATAACCATGTTCATGTAAATCTGAACCCCAAACAGCTGACCATAATGAATCTTTAGAAGACTAAGGAAACACTGCTCATGATTCTGACAGCTCTCCCTTCTGCAAAAGCACAGATTAGATTTTTTTTTTTTGTAAATCTCAGGCAGCTTTTCTGAACAGAACACTTTGTTGGACCCTCATACCCACATTTGATTAGATTGTATTGGCTTCCCATAAAACTGCTTTTACTGAGTTGCAATTTGATATGAAGCCATCAGGTTATATTGAAGGCATCTAAAAACACAGTCCTATAAAATTCACTATAAAGATGATGAGAATATTTCTCTTTCAATCACACAGTGTTTTTTCTCTCCATAATCCCCCACTTCAATTAGGGTATCTTGAAATTAATTCTCGTTTGGTGTAAGTATAAGAAACAAACCATATATCTTAGAATTCAAAGCAAAGTTTAAGCAGAAATGAACCTCTTATATGTTTAGAAGACAACTTTTGCAATAAATACATAAGCATGCATTAAATATTCATGCTATATAAAATATTCCAAAATGAATACAATATTGTCAATGTTTTCAATTCATTTTGGGGAAATTACTTCTTTCAAACATCAATACTTGATAAGGTAACACCATAAATAGCATTATAGCACCAAATAAATAAATTCAAGTGATAGTGGAACATTAACAACTCTTAGAATTGGAGGAAAAGATAGACAAAAAGCAAGAGCACAGATGATTTTAAAAATAAAATCATAGACATATATTTTAATAGCTAGAGTTCTTCCAATCTGTGTTATAAGCAGATAATATGCTTTCTTTACTGGCTTTCCTTAACTACTAAAATGGCTTAAAAATTACATGTATACACACACACATTTGATAATCATAAAGAAAACTTTAATAAATTTCCCAAATTGGAAATTACTCAGTCTATACTTTCTGTAAATATCACAGTAAATTTAGATAATAATAATAGAAGTAAAAATATATTAATAAAGAAAATAATGACTCCATATGAAAATAGTACATTGTCTCAAACCAACTGTTAATGAAATAGAAAATAAATGAGAAAATCCAATAGAACAATTTTAATAAAAGCTAGAAAAAATAAATAATAATTCAATATAATTTTAGCATTAAAAAGGTATGGATTGATAAAAACAGTAAGCAGTACAACAGAAAACAGTTTAATCAAGTTCAATCAAGAAACAAAATAATTATAAAAATTAAAGCAGAAATAGAAACATATTCTTATTTAAAACTTAATGATAGAGCTTCCCTGGTGGTGCAGTGGTTGAGCGTCTGCCTGCCAATGCAGGGGACACGGGTTCATGCCCCGGTCAGGGAGGATCCCACATGCTGTGGAGTGGCTGGGCCCGTGATCCATGGCCGCTGAGGCTGCGTGTCCAGAGCCTGTGCTCCGCAATGGAAGAGACCACAACAGTGAGAGGCCCGTGTACCGCAAAAAACAAACAAACAAAACTTAATGATAGTGGGTTTTTTTGAAAACTTGATAACAGATTTTTTGAAATATTAGCTAATTAATTCAAGAAGAAATAAAGTAATCAAAGTGTATGCATGCAATAAATACTGCATTATTAAATAAATTCTGTTAAATAACCCCATCCAAAATGGCATAATGCAAATTCTCTCATATTTTCAAAATGCTGATCATTTCCACATCAAATAATCTAGTCCAACATAAATAAGGTGAAATACTTTGCAATTAATTTTATGATTATTATCCTAAAAAACAAAGTACCTGATAAGTAAGGTAATGTAATATAATATAATATGTAATATTATAACTGATAATGTAACACAATAACTAATATTAGAGATTTAACTCACATGTGAGCAGTAGAGACAAATAACTTTAGAAAAAAAACCACTAGTAATTTAATCCAGCAGTGTACTAAATAATAGTTTAGCAAAATCAAATAAAGTTTATTGTAGGATAGTTACAAAACCAGTTGGTATAATTAACTATAATAATAATTCAATAAAAATAATTAATGAAATAATGAATAATAAAATTAATTTTGATAGCAGTTGAAATATAAGTCAGTACAATTCAACTTTTATTCCCCCCAAAATATTTTATAAATAAGAAATAAAAATACTGTTTATTAGTATAACTAGTATCTAATTGATACATCATTCATACCATTAAATGCATTTCTATTAGAATCTGAAAATGTATCACAATTTACAACATAATTAACATATATTCAATATATTTAAGATAAACATATATTTGTTTCTTAAAATGTGAGGACTGTATAAAACTAATAAAATATTCTCATGTATATTTTAAATAAATTATTTTCATTATACTATTACTTAAACATGTAGAAAATTTACAAGTACTTGTAAACCTATTCTTCTGACTTTTTTAGAGATGCAAAATCCAAGTAAATCAAATACAATTAATTAAATGTAAAATACTGCCATCAATTTTATGTGAAAGACAATATTATTTGATGAAACAAAATGTCTTCTTTCAACACAGCTATGACAGTAATCACTATTGACAAAGGTTCCTAAAACTTCAGCATTTCTATACAAACACATGCCAAAGTTATCTGAATAATTCATTATTTTTTAAATTAATTAATTATTTTGTTTATTTATTTTTGGCTGCATTGGGTCTTCGTTGCTACATGCGGGCTTCCTCTCTTTGCAGCGAGCGGGGGCTACTGTTCATTGTGCTGCGTGGGCTTCTCATTATGAAGGCTTCTCTTTTGTGGAACATGGGCTCTAGGTGCAAAGGGTTCCGTAGTTGTGACACCCCGGCTCTAGAGAGCAGGCTCAGTAGTTATAGTGCAAGGGCTTAGTTGCTCCACAGCATGTGGGATCTTCTCGGAACAGGGCTCCAACCTGTGTCCCCTGCATTGTCAGGCAGATTCTTAACCTCTGTGCCACCAGGGAAGTCTGAATAATTCATTATTCTGCACATTTTATAGACCAAAAATAGTTTTAAATCATTATTGATGTAGTACATCTACCTTACTTCTTTTTTCATTAGTCTCTGATGATTAAAATAGCACACTACTGTGTCACAAAATGTCCTTTTCATGTGCTGGCAAATTCATACACAATTTTTAAAGTAACTTCATTGACTATACCCTTACTATTTAAAAATAGACTTTTAATTTTGAACTGTTACTGAAAGCATCTTTGTATGCAGCTATTTAAATAGTTTAGATAAATTTAGATAAATCCAGGGGTCCACAAGGACTATTGTTGCCATTTTGTGCTTAAGATGTGTTGACAAAAAAAACACGCAACCTAAAAGCTGTGAGTTATGCTTTATTCCAGGACCTTACTGAGGACTATAGCCTCAGACACAGCCTCTCAGATAGCTCTGAGGAACTGTTCCGAAGAGGTAAGGAAGAGTCAGGGTATATAGGAGTTTTCACTGGAAAAACAAAGCAAAACAAAAAACCAAAAAAAAAAAAAAATCAGGTAGTCAGACATCAAAAGATTACTGCTAATCACACACACAAAAGACACCTCTAGTTAATGATTTTAGTGCTTTTCTATGTAGGGGAAGTTGCAAGAGTCCTTCAAGCCTCCTTGAAATTATTCCTTTGATAGGCATGTTAACTATCTAGGGCCAGTATCCTGTTTTTCTTCATCCTGAATTCCCCTCAGGGTGTAACGTTGGGGGCAGCTGCAGTGGCTGAGGGCTTGAGGGCAGAAATACTTTTTCGTTTACTGAAATATCAGACAACATTCTTTGTCCACAGATGTGTCAGTCTAACCAAAAACATCTGTACATTAGAAACAATATATTAGAAATTAATCACTTATATTTTAATGTTCACCTGTATCACTGTGATCAATATCCATAAATGATATTGGCAATCTATCTGGAAGCACAAATAAATCAACTGAAAACTATTATACTTAAGAGGAAAACAAAAATACATCATGATGTTTGAATTATTTGCTCTAAGTGCTTATTTTCTTTACCTATCTTTTCTGTGGTAAAAGGTAAAACAAGTCTCACTGAATGACTTGTGTTCCATGGCAAATTAAGTCTATTTCTTTCAACTGGTTTCAATTTACATTGCATGATGTCAAAAAAAATGCTGTAATTTATTTACTAATCCACAACTTTAAATTTCTTGGAATGAGATAGATTAAGAAATTGTGTGGGGATTTACTCTCATTGCCTTGGGAAGAATCAAATCTTTTTTATAAATTGGAGCTAATAGTGGTCACCATGTAGTATAGTTCAAAATCGTTAGGACCATGTTACATGACTCTAGAGTACAGTATATTTTTAAAGACTGAGTCTGCAGTCTTAATATTTTATGAATATTTTATTTTATAGGTTGTAAGTAATGAATTTTCATAACCTATGAAAAGACCTTAGAGATACATAATATTAAATAGTTGTTCATAAAAAAAATTGCATATTGGTGAATTCATCAACAGAGTAAAGTAAAAAGAGAAAATAACAGAAAAAGCTCAAGATTGGGAATGTGAGTTATGGTCCTACAACTCCTATGTATTCACTGGGTTTCCTTAGGTTAGTCACTAAGTTTTTTTGGATCTCAGTTTCCTCATCTGTCATAATCAAGAAGCTTGGACTCAAAAACCTCTAGATGCCCAAGTTCTAAAATCCTGTTTTTTACTGTGATGTTAATTCCATTATTTTTGCACTTATTCCAGAATAGCATCCTATCCAGCAAGCTTTCTCTAATTATCGAGACAAAAATAAAGTAGCTTTTCTTTAAATACCTATAGCTCGCATATACTAATTTTGCAGTATTTATTTTGATCTATTTGGTCCTTATCAATTCATTTGTCTTGGTTCCATAAAAGAAGTCAGGGGCCATTTTGATGACTCCCCTCCTTCTGCATTACCCCTACCACAAGGGCCTTCTAGTGCCACATATACATGGAGGGTATAGTAAAAGTTCAGTAGAAGTGCGCTGACCCAAACTTGAATCTTATCTTGCCTAAAAGAGCTACTAAATCTTCCTCTTAACTTACTTGATTATTTGACCTTATCAATACTTCAGATATTCCCTAGAAATCTCAGCTCTGAATAAATCAATGTTGATTTTTTGAACTTGCTAATGATATGATCCTCTCAGTTTCAAATATACTGTTAGACCTTCGCGGTCTCCTAGGAGTTTCGACTCGCCCAGGAAACAACAAGAGTCGGAAGCCGATGCAAAACGCAAGAGGTTTATTGAAGGCCGGTGCACCGGGGTTCCTTGGTCCTCACGCAGGAGGTCGAAGAAGGAACCCTTTTGGGCGCGAATATGTCAGTTTTATAGGTTCCCACTTCCCCGTATGTAAATTATAGATTTGGTTGTGTTCTCCCGCTGATTGGTCCCGGCTTAGGCTCGGACCAGAGAGGGAACTTGTCCCTAGCTGCCTGATTGGTCTTTGACAGACACCTTTTTTACATTTTGTTATCTCCCTCCTTCTCCCCAGCTGCCTGATTGGTCTTTGACAGACACCTTTTTTACATTTTGTTAT